>NC_142437.1:33415151-33718181 GCF_059453495.1 Arachis ipaensis
ATCATTGGTGGTGAAGCTTTGCTGGACTACCTTCCGATTATACCTCAGATCCATTCGATGCTTTAGGGCTTCCTCTTTAATCCGACTCTTTCTCGGACTTCTGGAAGTAGGTCGAGCTCTTCCCTTTGAGCTTGGGAGTTGATATCTTCATTATAGAGGATCATTCTAGGAGATCCTTGATAATGAGATTTACTCGATGGTTTAGAATTTCTCTTCTAGAAATAAGAACTTCGTTGTAAGCATAGTTCTAAACCAACAAACAATTCCCACATAAAAAAATTGAGTTGTCACAAGTACAAACCCCAAATAAGAATTAACCGAAGTATTTAAACCTCGGATCGTCTCACAAGGAATTGCAATGAAGTGTTTAATTATTGGCTATAAAGATGCAAGGGGATTTGATTTTATATTTTTGCAAGAAAATAAATGGCAAGAAAAATTAAATGACAAGAAAGTAAAATGATAAGAACTAATAAAATAAAGGAAAAGTACTCTTGGCTAGACATAGGTAATTAAGATCACCATCCTTGTCTACAAACCAATTATTGATAATTGTGAGGAACTAAGCTCATTAAGTGTACTTCTATACTTGAAGTATATCAAATGGTTTAATCAACATCAACCCATAAGTCCCAACCTATCTACTAATTAGATTAGTAGTGGGTTAGTGTCAATGGATATCAAATTGATCACCAAGGATTCTCAAATCACCAATTCAATGAGACCCAATGACTCAAGGTCACTCAATTCCCTTAGCCTAGGCCAAGAGTCAAGAAAACTACTCAAAAACTAGTGTAAACATTTTATCAAACACCTAGAGTGCAATAAAAGCAAACATCACAAAATGCTAGAATTAGTGAAACCCATGACTACCACAAGCAAGAAATCAACAATAACAACTAAGAAAAACATAAAAGAGCATGGAAACATAAAATTGCATTAAAGAAAATCAAGATCCAACAATTGTTCATAAACATAAAAATGGAAAAATAGGGAAATTAACAACAAGAACTAAAAGAACAAAGATGTAACAACAAGAAATTAAAAGAGAAAACTAAATCAAAACAAGAATTTAAAGATGAATTTAAGAAAATTAAACCTAAACTACCCTAAATTTTAGAGAGAAGGGAGAGCTTCTCTCTCTAGAATTCTAACCTAAAATATGATAAAAACTAAACTATGACTACTTGGTTCATTCTTTCTTTAATCCTTGGGTTCAATAGCATCAGAAATGAGTTAGATTGGGCCCAAAATGAGCTACAAATCGCCCTCAACGAGTTGCCCAAAATGGACCCACGCTGATCCATCAGTGTGTGCGCATCATGTGCACGTACGCGCTCTTATACGTCAAGAAACTATAGCAAATTTTATATCATTTCGAAGTCCTGGATGTTAGCTTTCCAACACAACTGGAACCGCCTCATTTGGACCTTTGTAGCTCAAGTTATGGTCGATTGAGTGCAAAGAGGTCAGGCTTGACAGCTTTACGGTTCCTTCATTTCTTCATGAGTTCTCCCACTTTGCATGCTTTTCTCCTCACTTCTTCCATCCAATACTTGCCTTATGAACCTGAAATCACTCAACAAACATATCGAGGTATCGAACAGAATTAAAGTGAATTAAATTTAGCTATTTTAAGGCCTAAAAAGCATGTTTTCACATTTAAGCACAAATCAAGGGAGAATTGCAAAACCATGCTATTTCATTGAATAAATGTGGGAAAAGATGATAAAATCCCCCAAATTAAGCACAAGATAAACCACAAAATTGGGGTTTATCAAATCTCTCCACACTTAAACCAAGCATGTCCTCATGCTAAGAATAAAGAAGGACAAGAAAAGGGGTATGGACATTTATTCAATGTAAAGAAACTATATGCACCTATCTATATGAATGCAACTAAATGCAAAATGATTCTACCTACTTGGTTAAAAATAAATCAATCTCCAAGAACATATATAAGCAAGTAGGGCAAAGGTCATATGATGACTCACAAACTCTACCAATTTAAATATCAAAATGAATATCAAATAGACTTGCAAGAAGACAGCTCATGAGAGCCGGGAACAAGGAATTGAGCATCGAACCCTCACCGGAAGTGTATCCGCTCTAGTCGCTCAAGTGTATAGGGTCGATTCACTCAATTCTCCTTTAATCATGCTTTCCAAGATTTGTTTTTCTTCTAACAATCAACAATTATTCAATGCATGCATACATTCATCGTGAGGACTTGTTCATAGGTTGTAATGGGGCTAGGGTAAAGGTAGGGATACATACGGTCATGTGAGCTTGAAATTTGAATCTTTGATTAGCCTTAGCTCTCACCTAACACATATAACAACCTATACAATTCTAATACACAAACTAGCTACCCATGATTCCCACTTTTTCACATACTCATGCATTCTCTTTAATTAACATTCCATATGCATTGATTTTTATTGAACTTTACTTTGGGGCATTTTTGTCCCCTTTTTATTTCTTTTTCTCTTTTTTATTTTTCTATATTATTTTTTTCTAAAGTATATACAAATGTATCAATGCATATGGTTTTACATATAGTACATGAATATGTACCCAATTCCCAATATTTTTAACAAAAATACAAAAGCACACTTTCTTCTCAACCAATGTCCCAAGTTTCCCATACCCAAATAGTACACACCCTCACTAGCCTAAGCTAATCAAAGATCCAAATTAAGGTCATTTATTATTTTTCGCTTATGGGTAGTGATGTGCTACAATTAAGAACAAAAGGGATTAAATAGGCTCAAAAGTGGCTAACAATGGTTGATGAAAGGTAGGCTATTTGGGTAAGTGAGCTAAATGAAATGATGGCCTCAATCATATAAATGCATGTATACATGGAATAATGGACATAAAGAATCAAACAAATCAAAGATTACAATCATAGAAAGAGAATAATGCACACAAGAATGGAAATAAGTGGTTATAAGATGTAACCACACAATTTGGCTCAAAACTCACATGCTTGTGTTCTTAGCTCAAAAACCATGTTCCAAAATACATTCTTCAAGCAAGTTTATCACAATTTTTTTTTTCAAATTGGTAGGGTGCCCTAGAATAATTTTTCTTGGAAAGGAAATCATCACCCTAACCAAGTAGTCCTAGCATAAAAAGAAATGGTGAAATATGTACAAATTCTAACTAATCATGCAACCTATCATGCAATGCAACAACTAACTAGCAAAGGAAATCAAGAATTGGTGTTGAAAGAAAGAAATTGTTACCCATGGAGATCGGTCGGACAACCTCTCCACACTTAAAGATTTGCACCGTCCTCGGTGCATGCAAAGAAGAGCAAGGTGGACGGGTTGCTACAATTGATGAGCTCCTCCAAAAGGTTATGCAGAAGGACTTGTTTGTTGCCCAATTTAGAAGCTTTTCCTTTTCCTCTTTCGGTTGCCAACCTAAAAGGAAAGAAAAAGAAAGAAAATTAAGCCTACAACAAAGATATCAAAGCAAATAGAACATAGGCGAGGGCTAATTCCAAATAAGAGTAAGGTTCTCACTACATGGTAGCTACAACATGTGAGTGAGAAAACAATATAAGCTAAGGCATATTAACTAACACTTGATGCAAGAGTAAAGTCAAAGCATGAAGAGCACTCAAAAGCATCAAGTTCGACTAGAAAGAGTGGGTCATGAAAGGCATACAAGTTCATATCAATGCACAAAGAATATAAGAGCCATACGAGATTAAGCATTGATTTAAAAGTTTCATCACCCAACAATATCAAACAAATCTAGAAGCACCAAGATTAATCAAGAAATTCTCAACAATTGAGTAAGAAAATTCAACACCATTATTCAAATAAGCTCAAAAAAAGAAGAAGGTAAAAACAAGCTATAAAAACAAAATGAAAATGCAAAGAATAAAAGTATGCGAATGCAATGGAAAAAAGAAAATGGAAGATGAGAAAAAAAACTCTTTTTTTTGCGACGCGGACGCGTCATGCACGCCCACGCGCCGATGCGCAAATTGGCAGAAGGACGCGTACGCGCCATGTGCGCTTACACGCGGATCAGTAGGGACAATCCACGCGTACACGTTATGCGTGCTTACACGTGGATCGCATGGCACAAAGTAGGCACGAAGTGGGTACAACTCTCGGGTTTTGGTACTGAGAGTTGTGAAACCACGCCGGTGCGCGCCGATGCCCCCTCTTTTTTTTTTTTTTCAAAAACAGGACACTCTCCTAATCTACAAGCATTCTAAAACAATCACAAATCAAATTTAACAACAAATCTTTTTAGTTTTTGAAAAATTTTCAAAGACAAAACAAACAAAACTTGCACTTCAAGCAACCTACTTTAACAACAATCTAAACTAATCAAATACTACAACCTATCAATCGAAACAAAATGTGTAAGAGTATAGAAAAGAAGAAGACTACCTATAATGGCAACTCAAATCACTTATTAAGTATATATACAAAAGAATGGAAAGAGTTTACCATGGTGGGGTGTCTCCCACCTAGCACTTTTAGTTTAAGTCCTTAAGTTGGACATTTGGTGGGGGTCCTTGCTAGGATGGTTTATGCTTGAATTCATCCTTGAATCCCCACCATTGTTTGCATCTCCAATGTCCACCGGGATCCCAAATCTTGTTTTCACACCCATCTTCAAGTTGATAATCACAATTCCAATTGGGTGAGAAGTGATCCGAATTCTCAAGTAAACACCAAAGCATCTTCCTAGACCCCTTTAGTTGAGAACTATACCAACCATTGCACTTAGACTTTGAGTTTCCAACCATAAGGAACCTTGATTGGCATTTCCACCCACTAACCAATTCTCTCCTACTTTTGACTCCACAAAGAGCTCTAAGTTGCCCATCCGTCTCAAGCAAACCATATTCAAGTGAGAAATTAAAGCTTAGGGATAAGAATTTTATCCACTTGAATGTTGTATTGGATGGTGACTTAGGAAGGGGTGGTTCCAATGTTCTTGCAAGTTCCACTCCCTTGTATTCTTCCATGATTACCTCCACCTCTTTACAACTTTCCTCAACTTTAACCTCTTCCTCTTGGTAGCTTCCTTCCAATTCAATCTCTTCTTCATTGCTTACCAACGGCATGGGAGGTTGTGCATCTTCTTTTTTGATCTCAATTTCAAGCCCAATGGGAGAGGATTCAATTGTAGATAAGAAATTCTCAATGATTGAATCCATCTCTTGATCAACCTCTTCAAATCTTTCATCACTCATACTATGCCTTGGAGGTTGCGCATTATCCTCCTCAACATCATTTTCAAGTTCAATGGAAGAAAGTTCAACAACTTCCACAAGATCATCAACAATATCACTTGGTGTGGAAGTATTCTCAAGCTTGAAATCCACCTCTTATTTAACTTCCTCTAACTCTTCAACCACTTCTTCTTCTTCAACAATCTCTTCCTCCTCCACTTGTTGCAAGACATACCCCATCTCCTTGTCCTCATGTTGGGATTCTAAAATCTCCTTCATACTCCACTCTTCGTTGATTTCTCACATTCATCCGTGGAGGTGCTTTGCTTATTGCATGAGTCCCGTGAGTCCAAGGCGGCTTTAATTTTGGCAAGGTTAGCCTCGATAACTTCATTCATCCTTTGGGCTTCCTCTTGTTCCTTTTGACGGATTATTGCTTGAAGCCGATCTATTGCTTTCTTGAGACGATCCATTGGCTCTTGTTCCACTTGGCTAGTATAAGTAGGATCATATTGCTCTTGGATTGATGGGTATGTGTATTCTTCTATAGAGGGTTGTGGTGGAAAGGGGAATTTATTTTGTGGTTGAAAGTTATCATACATGGGAGGTGATTCATTTTGGTAAGAATAGTGAGGTGGCGGTTCTTGAGGGTATTGGTGGTGGAATTGGGGGTGGTTCTCCATATGGTTCATATGGCTCATAAGGTGGTTGGTATGGTGGGTAAGGATTAGGGTCATATGGAGGTGTTTGGTGAAAAGGGGCTTGTGAGTAAGGTGGTTCAAAATTATGCTGAGGGGGTGGTTCATAGGCATATTGTGGTGGTTGTTGACAATCACAATAAGGGTCACTACATCCATTAGATTGATATGCATTAGGATTGGAATTATACCCCTAAGAGTCCGGAGGTTGTTGTTGCCAAGAAGGTTGATCAATCCCTTGAGGCTCCTCCCATCTTTGATTGTTCCATCCTTGATGCACATCCTCATTGTAGCTTCCATTCCCTACAACATAATTTGAACCAAACTCATAGCCAAAGTGAGGATGAGAATTCATGATAGCAAATAAAAACAAAAGCTACAAAGAATAAGCAACAAGTCCTAAGCCTAACAAAAACTAACAAATAAGCAAAAGGCAAGCATATTCACATATTCACAATAGCCAATAATGTAATACCATTGCAACTCCCCGGCAACGGCGCCATTTTGATAATGAGATTTACTCGATGGTTTAGAATTTCTCTTCTAGAAATAAGAACTTCATTGTAAGCATAGTTCTAAACCAACAAACAATTCCCACATCAAAAATTTGACTTGTCACAAGTACAAACCCCAAATAAGAATTAACTGAAGTATTTAAACCTCAGGTCGTCTCACAAGGAATTTCAATGAAGTGTTTAATTATTGGCTATGAAGATGCAAGGGGGTTTGATTTTATATTTTTGCAAGAAAATAAATGGCAAGAAAAATTAAATGACAAGAAAGTAAAATGATAAGAACTAATAAAATAAAGAAAAAGTACTCTTGGCTAGACATAGTTAATTGAGATCACCATCCTTGTCTACAAACCAATTGTTGATAATTGTGAGGAACTAAGCTCATTAAGTGTACTTCTATACTTGAAGTATATCAAATGGCTTAATCAACATCAACCCATAAGTTCCAACCTATCTACTAATTAGATTAGTAGTGGGTTAGTGTCAATGAGTATCAAATTGATCACCAAGGGTTCTCAAATCACCAATTCAATGAGACCCAATGACTCAAGGTCACTCAATTCCCTTAGCCTAGGCCAAGAGTCAAGAAAACTACTCAAAAACTAGTGTAAACATTTTATCAAACACCTAGAGTATAATAAAAGAAAACATCACAAAATGCTAGAATTAGTGAAACCCATGACTACCACAAGCAAGAAATCAACAATAACAACTAAGATAAACATAAAAGAGCATGGAAACATAAAATTGCATTAAAGGAAATCAAGATCCAACAATTGTTCATAAACATAAAAATGGCAAAATAGGGAAATTAACAACCAGAACTAAAAGAACAAAGATGTAACAACAAGAAATTAAAAGAGAAAACTAAATTAAAACAAGAATTGAAAGATGAATTTAAGAAAATTAAACCTAAACTACCCTAAATTCTAGAGAGAAGGGAGAGCTTCTCTCTCTAGAATTCTAACCTAAAATATGATGAAAACTAAACTATGACTACTTGGTTCATTCCTCCTTCAATCCTTGGGTTCAATAGCATCAGAAATGAGTTGGATTGGGCCCAAAATAAGCTATAAATAGCCCCCAACGAGTTGCCCAAAATGGACCCATGCTGATCCATCAGCGTGTGCGCATCATGTACGCGTACGCACCCTTATACGTCAGGAAACTATAGCAAATTTTATATCATTTCAAAGCCCCGGATGTTATCTTTCCAACGCAACTAAAACCACATAATTTGGAGCTCTGTAGCTCAATTTATGGTCGATTGAGTGCGAAGAGGTCAGGCTTGATAGCTTTACGGTTCCTTCATTTCTTCATGAGTTCTCCCACTTTGCATGCTTTTCTCCTCACTTCTTCCATCCAATACTTGCCTTATGAATCTGAAATCACTCAACAAATATATCAAGGCATCGAACAGAATTAAAGTGAATTAAATTTAGCTATTTTAAGGCCTAAAAAGCATGTTTTCACATTTAAGCACAAATCAAGGGAGAATTGCAAAACCATGCTATTTCATTGAATAAATGTGGGAAAAGGTGATAAAATTCCCCAAATTTACAAGATAAACCACAAAATTGGGGTTTATCAATCCTTCTTCTATTTCCACGGGAATCATTGCCTCCACTCCGTAGGCAAGTCGGAAAGGTGATTCTCCCGTGGTTGAATGTGGTGTTGTTCGATATGCCCATAGGACTTGTGGGAGCTCTTCGGCCTAAGCTCTTTTGGCGTCCTATAATCTCCGTTTTAATCTGGCCAGTATGACTTTGTTGGCGGCTTCCGCTTGTCCCTTGGCTTGTGGGTACTCTACAGAGGTGAACTGGTGCTTGATCTTTAGATCAGCTACTAGATTTCTAAAGCCTGTGTCGGTGAATTGGGTACTGTTTTGAGGGTTACCTGAAACTGTAGGTCGATCTCGGACGAGATCTTCTCTGTTGATCGGAGATGATGTGTCCGGCTGAGAGTGGAGGCTGGAGCTATCGTATCCGACTTGTTGAGCTTGGTTGCACGGCTGATCCTTCGTCACCGGAGGGTGGGGGTACCTGCAAGGGACTCCGATGCTTAAGTTAGCAAGGGTATTAAGGAGTTTTTAGTAGAATCAGAGTATGAGTTATACCTGGGTGCTCCAGTGTATTTATAATGGCGTAGAGTGACCTTTTTAGATAAGATAAGTTAGTTATCTTATCTTATCTTTATCTTTGAGTGAGGTCATCTTATCTTCAAGGGAACCACCCTTATCTCTATAGGTTTGGGCTGCCTTTGGATTTGTGTCGTGTTCCTCTATCTGGGCCCTTTATTGGGCTTTCCAAACAATTTGGCCGAGCTCTTTGAGAAGAGGTCGGATAGTCTGACCTGAGGAGGTCGGTCGCTTTGTCGCTAAACATCTCGGGTCGGATAGCTCGACCCAGGATATGAACAGTGCCCCTGCTCGAGTTTGGTCTTTCTTTTTGAGGTCGAGTCCTAGTTTTTAGGACTTCGATCCTTCTCTGGTGAAGCCGAACTCGAGCATCTTGTCGACTTCATCTTTGTAGCGTTCTCCTTTTTGAATATGGAACGTTTTCTTTTGCTTCTTCTTAAAAGCGCGCGCTTTTGCATTAGCGCTCTTAGCCTTGGGAATATGCATGGGGTTTAATATCCTCATTAATTGGTTTTTAATTACCCCGTTTCTCTTAGCCTCTTTATTTTGAATTTCACATACCAAAAAACGGTTTCTCTTCTCTGTAACTTCCCCTTTCTTTCTCTCATTCTGTTTTTCTGAAGTTTGCGGTTTTTGTATTTCTCCCCTGTGCCATATTCTTGGCAATCATTAGTGCTTTCCCTGCTGTAAAAGGGCGGCTCTGGATTCAATTTTCCCTTTTCTACTTCTGTGAGGCTTTTTGTTCGAGAGGTGACTCTACTCCCTGTCGCTTCTGCTTTCAGCTTTTCTTCAGAGCTTTCTCCTTTTTGTTAGGTTGGTTCTTTTTTACTTTCTTCGTCGCTTGCATTATGCCTTTTTTTTACTTTAGAAAGTTTGAATCTTTTTCTGTTGCCTTGCATCTGCTTGCTTATTTGTCATTTATTTTTCTTCTTCTGTGATCTGCATGAACCCACTTGCTTTCTCGAAAGGTTGCTCCTTTGATGTCTTTCGCCATGTTGATAGTTTTCTTTGCCCCACAAATTTTTCAAAAGATAACTTCTATTTTTTATTATTCTTGAAAAAGGTTGTGTCTTTGATGACTTCTTCTTAAGCTGTTTATTTGGTTGCTTCGTTTGTTGACTAAACTGGGACTGTGGGTTTGGATGGTAGTTTATTCTGATTATCTGTGGCTCGCGGCCTTTTATTCAGAGTGTCGTTTTAGTTGAAAGGGGTCATTATCGAGGTGTGAGCTTGTGGGTTTTCCTGAGTCCTTGTTCTGTGCCTGCCTCCAAAGGATGCCCCTGGATCTTTGTTGTGGGTCCTGGGTTTCCTTTTGTTGTTTGTACTACGCTGAATTATGTTGGCCGAGTTATTTTTTTAGTAATCCAATCTTCTTTTCTTGTTGTAGGACTAGTTGACCCCATGTCTTCTCGCAAAAATATTGTTGAGACGTCTTCCCAAGTTCCTGAGGGCATGACTGATTAGGTGGATTCCATGGTTCTTCTGTGTGTTTCGTTGGTTGACTCTGAGTTTTGTCAGCAGCTTAGGCAGTTTCATAGGATTTGTGGTAATGGTAGTGATGAAAAGAACTATGAGCTTGTATCTCCAAATTCTGAGGAGAGGGTCTGTTTTTCTACCCGAATTGCTGGAGAGCGCCCCCTTTTTCTACGCCTACGACTTATTTTTTAGTCAAATGAATATCACTCTTCCTTTTACCCCTTTGGAGAGCAACCTATTATGGTCCTGTAATGTAGCTCCATCCCAACTTCACCCCAATTCCTGGGGTTTTATAAAAATCTTTCAGTTGTTGTGTCATGAGTTCGGTATCCCTGCTTCACAATTGATGCGTGACCATCTTGTCTATCTTTTTCTAGTGAATTTGCATCTAAATTGTTGAATTTAATTAAGAATTAATTATATTTTAGCCACTATGGATGCTATTTTGAGTTTTGTACAATACTGTTTATTTTAGGTAGCATTTGGCGGAATTTGATGGAGTTTCTGCAGAGAAAGAGAAGAAGCCAAGGAGATGACCAGCGAATACCGACGCGGACGCATGGCTCACGCGAACGCGCGGAATGGAGGAAATCGCAATGGCGCGATCGCGTGCCAGACGCGAACGCGTGGACTGGAATCTGGACAAATGACGCGAACGCGTGGACGACGCGGACGCGTCACATGCGCCACGTGCATAAAATGTAGAAAAACGCTGGAGGCGATTTCTGGGCTGTTTTGACCCAGTTCTTAGCCCAGAAATCACAGATTAGAAGCTTCAGAATGGACAAATCAAGTGGTCCCACACATTAGCTGAAGACTTGTTAATTAATTCGAATTTAAATTCAAATCTTATTTTAGGAAAAGATATTATTTTAATTTTAATTTTAGAAATTTGATTTTTAAAATTATTAGGATTAGTTATAAAAAGGGATCCCAATAGGGTGGTTCCAGAACAACATTTATTTCCACAACATTATTCCATAAAAATTTATATTCCATATTCCATGAGCAACTAATCCTCCACTGTTAAGGTTAGGAGCTCTGTCTATTGTATGGATTGATAATATTATTTTTCTATTTTAATTCATGTTTTGATTTATATTTCAATAATTGTTTTCGTTCTTTATTTTATGAATTTGGGTGGAACGGAAGTATGACCCATGTTTTATTTGAGTTCTTGTAAAACTTGGAAAAACTCTTTACTTGAACAATAGCTTGAAAACATATTATCCTGAATTCTTAATTGTTTGGACTTAACGGGATACGTGACATATAATCCCCTTATTTTTGGATAATTAGGATTCTTGTGGCATATAAACTGGAATTTGATCATCACCCTCTAATTGGAATCAATTGACCAAGGAATTGGCAGTTGACGAATTTTAGAGGAGACTAGGAAGGTCTAAGGAATTAGGGTCTAGTCACAATTAGTTTGCCATGAATTAAATCTTGCATGATTAAAATAGTTAATAAGAAAAGTCAATCCAGAAAATAAGATAACTCTAAAACCTTAACTATCTTCTCCATATTTTTTCCAAAGTATTTACTTGCTTTTCTTCAATATTTTTGATATTGTTTAATATCTTTTATATTACATCTCAACACCAATTTTTGTTTGTCTAACTAAGCCTATCAAACACTATTGTTGCTTAGTCCATCAATCCTCGTTGGATCGATCCTTACTCACGTAAGGTATTACTTGGTACGACCCGGTGCACTTGCCGGTAAGTAAGTGAGGTTGTAAATACCGCACCAAGTTTTTGGCACCGTTGCCGGGGATTGACTGTGATTAACAACTATTCGTTGTTTGATTGCTTAGATTAGATAATTTTTTTTATTATTCTATTTTTTATTTTATTTTATTATTAATTTTTATTTTGCATTTTTTTAAGTTAATTTTTTCTTTTCTTTTACGTTAATTTTTTTTCCTTTACGTTATTTACTTTCTTTTCCTTCTCGTTTATATCCCCCCTCCCCTGTTTCGTTTTTCATTTTTTTTATTTTTATTAATAAAATAAATAAATAAATAAAAATAAAAATAAAAATAAAAATATATATTTTGATTTATTTTCTTAATTTCTGAATTTAAGTTTGGTGTCACTCAGTTAATTTTATTTTAATTTTTTCTGTTTATTTTTCCTTTTAAATTTTCGAATTTTTTTATATATTTATTTAGTATTTTTTATTTTATTATTTTACACAGGTTACCTCACAGGGACTTCTCTACACTCTGACGTAGAGAGTCCCATTTTTTCTTGTTTCCTGCTTGTGTATGCGCAGAAATAGAGACAAAGAACATCTCTTAGACTTTGATCCTGAACCTGAAAGAACTTTCAGGCGACGTTTACAACAAGCAAGACTTTGCAAGGCTGCAGAATCCACTATGGCAAATAATAATGCTAATGCCAATATGGTAAATTCGAATGGGGATGATCAGCAGAGAAGAGTGCTTGGCTCTTATTCTGCCCCTACTACGGATCTCTATGGAAAAAGTATTGTGGTGCCTCCTATAACTGCAAACAACTTTGAGTTGAAGCCACAATTGGTCACCCTGGTGCAACAAAACTGCCAGTATCATGGACTTTCTCATGAAGATCCAAATTAATTTATTTCTGATTTTCTGCAGATATGTGATACTGTGAAGACAAATGGAGTAAACCCAGAGGTGTACAAACTCATGCTTTTTCCATTTGCTTTGAGGGATAAAGCAAAGCTATGGCTAGATTCCCAACCAAAAGAGAGTTTGAATACTTGGAAAAAGGTTGTTACAGAGTTCCTCACTAAATTTTTCCCACCAAAGAAGCTGACTAAGCTTAGGTTGGAGGTTCAGACCTTCAAGCAGAAGGACGGTAAAACTCTTTATGAAGCTTGGGAGAGATACAAGCTACTGACTAGGCAATGCCCTCCTGACATGTTCTCCAAGTGGACCCAACTGGATATCTTTTATGAAGGCTTAGGAGAGATGTCAAAGATGAGCCTAGACACTTCTGCAGGCGGTTCATTGCATAAGAAGAAGACACTAGAAGAGACTATTGAGCTGATTGAATTGGTTGCAAGCAACCAATATTTATACACATCTAACAGGAATCCTGTGAACTTTGAGGCCGCTCAGAAGAGAGGCGTGTTGGAAGTAGAAGCTGTTAATGCTCTTCTTGCTCAGAACAAGCTTATGTCTCAGCAGATAAATCTACTTACTCAACAGATGGGTGGCATGCAAGTCTCAACTATCAACACTCAAAATCCACCCCAAGATACCTCCTATGACATGACAGGTAACTTTATGCAAAATGATAATTATGATTATGCTCAACCCTCTTCTGAACAGGTGAATTACATAGGGAGTGGTCCTAGAAATCCCAACAATGATCCATATTCTAAGACATACAATCAGGGGTGGAGGAATCACCCAAATTTTGGGTGGAGAGATCAACCTCAGAGACCTCATAACTTCAACAATAGTTCTCAGGGCGGTTTTCAACAGAACAACTATAATAACTGCCAATTTTAGTCTCAGCAACAACAACTACCTCAGCAGGCAAATTCTAAATCCCAAGAAGATTCTAAGTGGGAGATGATGATGAGTTTCGTGCAAGAGACCATAGCCTCCATTAGAAACTTGGAAGTGCAAATGGGTCAAATGAGCAAGCAATTACCTAAAAGGTCTTCAAATACATTCCCTGGTGATACAGTGGTGAACCCAAGAGAAGATTGCAAGGTTATTCAATTGAGAAGTGGTAAGGTAGCTGGTTCTGAGGCTAAGGTCAATGAAGATCTAGTTGAAAAGGAAGCTCCAGAGGAGAAGAAGGAAGAAGTAGAGCACGCCCCTCCTAAACGTGCAGACAACCCGTTTCCTGATTCTCTTGACACATATCCTACCTTGCCAAAGGCCCCTGAATACAAGCCAAAAATGCCATATCCTCAGAGGCTTCAGAAGGCGTCCAAAGAAAAGAAATTCTCTAAATTTTTAGATGTCTTCAAGAAGCTACAGATTAACATCCCTTTTGCAGAGGCTCTGGAGCAAATGCCTCTCTATGCTAAATTTATGAAAGAGTTGTTGACCCACAAGAGGAATTGGAAGTAAGAAACCATGGTGTTAACCAAGGAATGCAGTGCTATTATTCAACACACCCTTCTTGAGAAGATGCCAGACCCAGGGAGCTTTGTCATTCCTTGCACCATTGTTGAAGTTGGCATTCAGAGAGCTTTATGTGATCTTGGAGCTAGCATCAACCTCATGCCACTTTTAGTGATGAAAAAGCTTCAAATTGAGGAGGTAAAATCCACTCGTATTTCTCTTCAACTTGCTGATCTTTCTATTAAATTACCTGTAGGTGTGGTTGAAGATTTACTTGTTAAAGTAGGACCATTTCTTTTCCCTGTTGATTTTGTTATATTAGACATGGAAGAGGAGGTAAAACCCTCTATTATACTTGGTAGACCCTTTTTAGCTACAGGTAGAGCTCTGATAGATGTGCAAAAAGGTGAATTAACCCTGAGGGTCAATGAAGAACAAGTGGTCCTAAATATTTTTGAAGCCCTCAAGCACCCCAATGATTCTGAGGGGTGTATGAAAATAGATATTTTTGAACCACTTGTTCATGAAGTACTGGAAGCTGAGGTACTTGATGATGTTCTAGATCCTATTTCTGAGTGTGAATTAGTTGAAGTTGATGATTCACCACCCCAAAAGGAGCTGATGAACACGCCTATAAAGGAGAAGGAAGCCCCCAAGCGTGAGCTCAAACCTTTACCTCCTTCTCTGAAATATGTGTTCTTGGGTGGAAATGATTCATACCTAGTGATTATTAGCTCTTCTCTGAAGCCTGAAGAAGAAGAGGCACTTGTTTCAGTGCTCAAGAGTCATAAAACAGCTCTTGGGTGGACCATTAGTGACTTGAAGGGGATTAGTCCAACCAAGTGTATGCACAAGATTCATCTTGAAGATGATGCTAAACCAGTTGTGCAACCACAAAGGAGACTCAATCCAACTATGAAAGAGGTGGTCCAAAAAGAGGTAATGAAATTATGGGAAGCAGGTATTATTTACCCTATTTCTGACAGTCCTTGGGTAAGTCCTGTGCAGGTAGTTCCCAAGAAAGGAGGGATGACAGTGATCAAGAATGAAAAGAATGAGCTTATTCCTACAAGAACAGTCACAGGATGGAGAATGTGCATAGATTACAGGAGGCTCAACACTGCTACAAGGAAGGATCATTTCCCCCTCCCTTTCATTGATCAAATGCTTGAGAGGTTAGCCAGTCATGCTTTTTATTATTTTCTAGATAGATATTCTGGATATAATCAAATTACAGTGGACCCTCAAGATCAAGAGAAGATAGCATTCACATGCCCCTATGGAGTATTTGCCTATAGGAGAATGCCATTCGGACTCTGCAATGCTCCAGCAACTTTTCAGAGGTGTATGCTTTCAATTTTTTCTGATATGGTTGAAATGTTTATTGTGATATTTATGGATGACTTTTCTGTTTTTGGAAATTCTTTTGAATCGTGCCTTAAACATTTATCTCTTGTCTTGAAACGGTGTCAAGAATCAAACCTTATTTTAAATTGGGAAAAATGCCATTTTATGGTTACAGAAGGCATTGTTCTTGGACACCGGATTTCAAGTAAGGAAATTGAGGTTGACAGAGCAAAGGTGGAGGTAATTGAAAAATTACCACCACCAACTAATGTTAAGGCAATTAGGATTTTCTTGGGTCATGCAGGATTTTATAGAAGATTCATAAAGGATTTTTCTAAAATTGCTAAACCATTGAGCAACCTGTTGGTTGTTGATGTTCCTTTTGTTTTTGATTCTGATTGTCTGCATGCTTTTGAAACTCTGAAGGCAAACCTTACCTCTGCTCCCATTATAGCTCCCCTGACTGGGATTTACCATTTGAATTAATGTGTGATGCTAGTGATTTTGCTATAGGAGCTGTTTTAGGACAAAGGCATGGTAAGCTTGTACATGTCATTTATTATGCCAGTCGTGTGTTAAATGATGCTCAAAAGAATTACACAACTACAAAAAAGGAATTATTAGCTGTTGTGTATGCTGTTGATAAGTTTAGGTCCTATTTACTTGGTTCTAAGGTTATTGTTTATACTGACCATGCTGCTTTGAAGTACCTTCTAACCAAGCAGGATTCTAAACCAAGATTAATCAGATGGGTGTTGCTCCTTCAGGAGTTTGATATTGAAATAAAAGACAGGAAAGGGTCAGAAAATCAAGTGGCTGACCATCTCTCTAGAATTGAGCCTGAAGCAGGAGTGCAACCACCCACAGCTGTGACTGAGACATTTCCGGATGAGCAATTGTTCCTCATTCAACAGGCTCCATGGTTTGCAGACATTGTAAATTATAAGGCCATGAATTTTATCCCAAGAGAGTACAACAGGCAACAAGTAAAGAAGCTATTAATAGATGCCAAGTACTACATCTGGGAGGAACCATACCTTTTTAAAAGATGTTCAGATGGTATAATTAGGAGATGTGTCCCAGATGAAGAAACACAGCAAATTCTTTGGCACTGTCATGGTTCTGAATATAGGGGCCACTTTGGTGGTGAAAGGACAGCTACAAAGGTCCTTTAGAGCGGGTTCTACTGGCCTACTCTCTTCAGAGATTCAAGAAATTTTGTGAAGCACTGTGATAGATGTGCAAAAGCCACAAATCTCCCTGCCAATCACGAAATGCCACAGCAGGGGATTCTTGAGGTTGAGTTGTTTGATGTGTGGGGTATTGATTTCATGGGACCTTTTCCACCCTCACATTCAAACAACTATATTCTAGTGGCGGTTGATTATGTGTCCAAGTGGGTGGAAGCTGTAGCTCTACCCACCAATGATGCCAAGGTGGTAATGAGCTTTCTTCAGAGATATATCTTTAGTCGGTTTGGTGTCCCAAGGACACTCATTAGTGATGGTGGAAGCCACTTCTGTAACAGACAGCTGGACTCTCTTCTGCATAGATATGGAGTCCGTCATAAAGTGGAAACCCCCTATCACCCTCAGACAAGTGGACATGTTGAAGTTTCCAACAGGAAACTCAAAAGGATTCTAGAGAAGACCGTCAGTGTTTCAAGAAAGGACTGGTCTAGGAAGCTTGATGATGCTCTCTGGGCATACCGGACAGCATACAAGACTCCCATTGGCATGTCCCCATATCAGTTGGTCTATGGCAAAGCCTGTCACTTGCCAGTTGAGCTGGAGCACAAGGCTTACTGGGCAACCAGGTACCTGAATCTTAATTCAGAAGCTGCAGGAATAAAGCGGATGCTTCAGTTGAACGAGCTTGATGAATTCAGATATTCAGCTTATGAGAATGCCAAGCTCTATAAGGAGAGAACCAAGCTACTGCATGACAGGAAGATTGCCATCAGAATATTTGAGCCAGGACAGAGAGTGCTTCTATATAATTCATGGCTCAAATTCTTTCCCAGGAAGCTGAAATCCTGGTGGTCAGGACCATTTGTGGTTACCAGAGCTTCACCATATGGTCATGTGGAGATACAAGAAGAGAATTCTGACAGAAAATTCACAGTGAATGGCTAGAGGTTGAAGCACTATCTTGGATGCGAGATTGACCGCCAGAGGTCCACTCATCTGCTGAACTAGCAGAACTGACCATCAAGCTAGTGATGTTAAAGAAGCGCTTGTCGGGAGGCAACCCGATAATTTCGTATCCTTAGTTATATTTCGTAGTAGTAGTTTTCTTACTTGTTTGGTTTTTATTAAATTCTTACTAATTTTCTGATCATGCAGCTATTCTATCACAGGAACCGAACACCTCAAGCTATTTCAAAAAAAAAAAAGAGCGCACACGACGCGAACGCGTCACTGACGCGTCCGCGTAAGATGGGTGTGTGTGTAAAAAAATAAATTTGACAGAGAGTTGCGAGGGTGTGGCGCTGGAATAGGGCCTTTGGCACAAATTGTTCCACGCGACCGCGTCGATGACGCGTCCGCGTCGGGTGGGAACATTGGCCTCCCACGCAACCGCGTCACTCACGCGGCCGCGTGCCCTGGAATTCGACGGGAAAAGGGTGCACGACTAAAAGTTGTGCTAGAGTGGTGCTGGATTGATGCTGAATGCCCAATTCTACTCACGCGGACGCATGGCTTACGCGTCCGCGTCATATCCTTCTAATGGTCACTCACGCGATTGCATGCCCCACGCAATCGCGTCACCCAAGATTTAGCAAAAAAATAAAAATTCAAACAGAGAGTTGTGCGAGCGCGAGGCTGCCCTCGTGCCAGTAGCATGAAACGGGTCACGCGATCGCGTGACCGACGCGATCGCGTCAATCAGTATGCGCGCAATTCACGCGACCGCGTCGCTTGCGCTGCCCAATTTTCTTTCTCTCTCTCCCAATCATAATTCTCTCTGATTCTCTTATCCTTTTATTTATTTTTTTATTTCTTTCATTTTAACATTTGTCTCTTCTATTTTCAGTTCTTCTTTGCTTGAGGACAAGCAAATCTTTAAGTTTGGTGTTGACGCTGCGCTTATAGGTTTTCTAGTACAAAAGGGAGGCGAATCATCTTTGCGAAGGAGCACAACCTGAAGAATAAAGCGGATAATTAAGGTGGTTGAGTTCCTTTCATCCTTTATTCCTCCCCTCTTTTTCTATGTAATGTTTCGGTTTCCTGTTATTTTGCTTTGTTTATTGCATGATCCTTTATTAGCTAAAATCCTAGGACTAGTTTAGTTCTCCTATTGCTTTAATTCTGAAAAGATGTCTCATGTATTACTCACTGAGCTTAAATCAAAAATAAAAATAAAAAAAATATAGGAGTGATATATTGCATGAGAAAGTGGGTCTATATTGAATAATAGTCTTATTTACTTAAATGTGGTGGTATTTTCTGTGATTCTGAATGCATGACATGAACAGTGCATAATTTTTTATAGTGAAGTTTATGAATGTTAAAAATTGTTGGCTCTTGAAAGAATGATGAAAAAGAAAAATGTTATTAATAATCTGAAAAATCATAAAATTGATTCTTGAAGCAAGAAAAAGCAGTGAAAAACACGAGGCTTGCGAAAAAAAATTTAATAAAATAAAGAAAAAAAACAAGAAAAAGAAAAAGCAAGCAGAAAAAGCCAATAACCCTTTAAACTAAAAGGCAAAGGGTAAAAAAGGATCCAAGACTTTGAGCATTAATGGATAGGAGGGCCCTAAGGAATAAAATCCTGGCCTAAGTGGCTAAATCAAGCTGTCCCTAACCATGTGCTTGTGGCGTGAAGGTGTCAAGTGAAAAGCTTGAGACTGAGCGGTTAAAGTCGTGGTCCAAAGCAAAAAGAGTGTGCTTAAGAACTCTGGGCACCTCTAACTGGGGACTCTAGCAAAGCTGAGTCACAATCTGAAAAGGTTCACCCAGTTATGTGTCTGTGGCATTTCTGTATCCGGTGGTAATACTGAAAAACAAAATGCTTAGGGTCACAGCCAAGACTCATAAAGTAGCTGTGTTCAAGAATCAACATACTAAACTAGGAGAGTCAATAACACTATATGAATTCTGAGTTCCTATGGATGCCAATCATTCTGAACTTCAAAGGATAAAGTGAGATGCCAAAACTATTCAGGATTATAGTTGTAAACCCCACAATAAGAAGAGACATGAGCTTAATCGAACTCTCATTCTCATGCAAATTCACATCCTAAGCTTATATTAGTGTTGGTTGCTTGAGGACAAGCAACAGTTTAAGTTTGGTGTTGTGATGCGTGAGCATCTTGTCTATCTTTTCCTAGTGAATTTGCATCTAAATTGTTGAATTTAATTAAGAATTAATTATATTTTAGCCACTATGGATGCTATTTTGAGTTTTGTACAATACTGTTTATTTTAGGTAGCATTTTGCGAAATTTGATGGAGTTTCTGCAGAGAAAGAGAAGAAGCCAAGGAGATGACCAGCGAATACCAACGCGGACGCATGGCTCACGCGACTGCGTGGAATGGAGGAAATCGCAATGACGTGATCGCGTGCCTGACGCGAACGCGTGGACTGGAATCTGCACAAATGACGCGAACGCGTGGACGATGCGAACGCGTTACATGCGCCACGTGCAGAAAATGTAGAAAAATGCTGGAGGCAATTTCTGGGCTGTTTTGACCCAGTTCTTAGCCCAGAAATCACAGATTAGAACCTGCAGAATAGACAAATCAAGTGGTCCCACCCATCAGCTGAAGACTTGTTAATTAATTCGAATTTAAATTCAAATCTTATTTTAGGAAAAGATATTATTTTAATTTTAATTTTAGAAATTTGATTTTTAAAATTATTAAGATTAGTTATAAAAGGGATCCCAATAGGGTGATTCCAGAACAACATTTATTTCCACAACATTATTCCATACAAATTTATATTCCGTATTCCATGAGCAACTAATCCTCCACTGTTAAGGTTAGGAGCTCTGTCAATTGTATAGATTGATAATATTATTTTTCTATTTTAATTCGTGTTTTGATTTATATTTCAATAATTATTTTCGTTCTTTATTTTATGAATTTGGGTGGAACGGAAGTATGACCCATGTTCTATTTGAGTTCTTGTAAAACTTGGAAAAGCTCTTTACTTGAACAATAGCTTGAAAACATATTATCCTGAATTCTTAATTGTTTGGACTTAACGAGATACGTGATATATAATCCCCTTATTTTTAGATAATTAGGATTCTTGTGGCATATAAACTGGAATTTGATCATCACCCTCTAATTGGAATCAATTGACCAAGGAATTGGCAGTTGACGAATTTTAGAGGAGACTAGGAAGGTCTAAGGAATTAGGGTCTAGTCACAATTAGTTTGCCATGAATTAAATCTTGCATGATTAAAATAGTTAATAAGAAAAGTCAATCCAGAAAATAAGATAACTCTAAAACCTTAACTATCTTCTCCATATTTTTTCCAAAGTATTTACTTGCTTTTCTTCAATATTTTTGATATTGTTTAATGTCTTTTTGATGAGAGGACTTTTGCGTGGTCTAGAAATTTGCGGATAAATCCTCGTTGCAAGTATAGTTTCTAAACCTTCAAAAGTCCTTTCATACAAACGTTTTGGTTGTCACAACTAACAAACTCCTTTGAAATTGATAACCGAGTATTCAAACCTCAGGTCGTCTTCTCAAGGAATTGCAGGGAAGTATGTTCTTATTATTGGTTATGAAGATTGTAAATTGGGGGTTTTGGAAGTAAGGAGGGAATATGTTATATGACAAGTAAAATAAAATAATAGTAATAAAATCTCTTGGCAAGGTATAAGAAATTGGAAGTTCAGACTTAGTTATCCTTATCAATAACAATGAAAGTCGAATCTTAATTCCACTTAGTTGACCTTTACTAAAGCAAAGGAAAGTCAAGGGACAAATTGATTTGATCTTCGAGTCCTATTTATTTCCTAAGAAAAGATTGGGATTATTTTAGTCCAACTCAATTGGCAAGATAACAATTATCAATTATACTGTTGAATTGGATAACTCCTGGGTTACTAATTTCTTAACCAAAACCAAAAGGGAAAAAGTAAATCTACTGGAATAAAAATGCCTTCAGATGGGAAGCAATAATCATGTAAATAAAAGAAAGCAATAATAACTGAAATACCTCAAATAATATTAATTCAAAGAAAACCATAACATGAATGTAGCATAAGCCAAATAGGCAACATAACTAATATAAGCATTGAAGTATCTAAAAATAAGAGATAAATACAAAGTAAAAGAACATTGAACCTGGGATTGAGAGTCACTCCTAAAACTAAGAGAAGTCTTAAATCCTAATCCTAAGAGAGAGGAGAGAACCTCTCTCTCTAAAAACTACATCTACTCCTAAAATTGTGAATGTGAAAGCCTCCTCTTTGAATGAGTATATTCCCCCACTTTATAGCCTCTAATCTGTGTTTTCTGGGCCGAGAACTGGGTCGAAAACAGCCCAGAAATCGCTGGAGAAGAATTCAAACACGCTGATTTCCGTCACTGCGACACGGCCGCATGGAGCACACGGTCGCGTCACCTAGAGTCAGGGAAACTATGGCATATTATATATCAAATCGAAGCCCCAGACGTTAGCTTTCCAACGCAACTGGAACCGCATCGTTTGGACCTCTGTAGCTAAAGTTATAGCTGTTTGAGTGCAAAGAGGTCAGGCTGGACCGCTTAGCAATTTCTCCAACTTCTTGTTTTTCTTCCACTTTTGCATGCTTCCTTTCTATTCTCTGAGCCATTCCTACCCTGTAATCTCTGAAATCACTTAACACACATATCAAGGTATCTAATGGTAATAAGAGAGGACTAATATTAGCAAAGATAAGTCCAAAGAAACATGTTTTCAATTAAAGCACATAATTAGGAAGGCAAATGTAAAACCATGCAAATAGTATGAATAAGTGGGTAAAGAGTAGATAAAAAAACCACTCAATTGAGCACAAGATAAACCATAAAATAGTGGTTTATCACTTTTATATTGCATCTCAACACCAATTTTTGTTTGTCTAACTAAGCCTATCAAACACTATTGTTGCTTAGTCCATCAATCTTTGTGGGATCGACCCTTACTCACGTAAGGTATTACTTGGTACGACCCGGTGCACTTGCCGGTAAGTAAGTGAGGTTGTAAATACCGCACCAACAATCCCTCTTCTTTTATCTCTTTGTTTTGACAAAGCCTGGGGTGGTTAAGAAGAAAGCCGCTTGGGTTTCTTTCTGAGCTTCCCAGGGAAAAAAGGTTTTCTCTATGTTTGATGAATCTTTTCGTGACTTCAAGAATTACTTTTTTAGGGTCCGAGCTGTTGAAGGAGCTCAGCCCTTTTTTCTGGATGAGAATGATGAGCCCGCCTTTCCCTTGGAATGGCAAAAGAATGTAATGGTATCTAAATATACGTGGGAGATGTTAGATGAGGCTGAGCAAGCTTTTGTGACTGTGCTGGAAGAAAACTGGGGGCAGCCTCCGCATCTCGACACAAAGAAATTTTTAGCCAACCCCTCTCTCCTCCGAGCTGAGATGGGTAGTGGTCAATTTTTGGTTTTGCTTGTTTTGTCGATTTTATCTTTTGAAGCTCTTTTCTGATTCGTAACTTGGTTTCCCGCTATTATGTTTTGTTTGCAGAGATGATTAAGAATAATGAATCCATGAAAGCCTTTAAAAGGACAAGGAAGGCTACTACAACTCAAAACGTCTCGGCCAAGGCGGCCGGGGAGGGATCATCTCAGGTTCAGTCGAAGCCGGCCATACCTAGCTCACCGGGGCGAGGAAGGTAATTCCTACTCCCCGGGTTCGTTTGGTTGATCCTCCGCAAGCTTCTGTTGCTACCTCTGGCGCTCCTCCAAACAAAAAACAAAAAACAACTGAGCCTTTTAACCTTGATGCCCCTGACTTTGACGCGGTTGAGTTTGTCGATCAGCAGATTAGTCTTTATGGTACCATCCCTACTGACGATGTCTCTCTCCTTCGCCATTTGGACTTTATCACTCGGAGCAGCATCAGGATGGCATATATGGGAGCTGCCATGTACCGAACTGCCCAAGATCTTCCCCTTCATGCTACCAAGGCATTTATGGAGGAGGCTAAGCAGGAGTTTGACAGAATGAAGGGTTTGAAGGAGGAGCTTCAAGTGAAGGTGACTAAGCTGGAGAAGGAGTTAGAGGGCGAAAAAGCTAGTTCTATTGCCTTGGCGGCTTCTGTGAGGTTGGTTGAAGACACGGCATTGAGGCACAAAGATAGCTATGTCATGACCTACAGGGAAGTGATGCGTCTCAGGGAGGAGTTGGAGTCTGCCCGGGTTGATTATGCCGAGCTCCAGGGTCACCTTGTAGGCAGCGTAAATGCTGCTTATGAGAACCTAAAAGAGCAGGATCAAGTTCTTGCACCCGAGGTCGACCTGACTCTCTTCAGCCTGGACAATGTTGTAAAGGATGGCAAGATTGTCCCTAACAACCCTGAAGATGATGATGTTGAACCTCCCTCTGTGCCTGCTGCCAAAATCTCTGTGGTGCCGACTTCTTCAGTTCCTTCAGCTGAGGTTGGTCATTCCGTGTCGGAACCTGATTGTCAAATCTTAAACCGGGATGATGGGACAGTGGATGCTGTGCCCCTTCAAACTAGCCCTCCTTCACCTCGTGTTGATGCTGCCGAGAAGCCTTCAGATCTTCCCTGATTATGTAGCTGTTTTGTGTAGATAGCCCGGCCTGTGGGCTTTTAAACTTTCTTTTTGTAAGTGGTGGTTGCTGACTGTTGACACTCTTTTAGTTGCTTATTTAGCAACTTTATTTTGAAAAACAAAATAGTTTCCAAGTTCTTGGGGCTGATTTTGGCAGCCTCTTGAGCTTGTTATTATTATAGCTTTATGCCTTTCATATCATGTCTGTTTGTATCTGCCTTGGTATCTTTTTAGGCTTTTCGGAGTGTTGGAGCTTTGTTGACCTCTTTAGATTGCCTTTATACTTGTGGCTTGATTCCTCTGAGGTTGTAGTTGCTTGGATCCAACTTGTATGTCGGCTTTCTTATGTTGGCTTGAAGTTATTTCTAATAACCCTATTTGTTGGGACCTTTGTGAGGTCTCCGTTAGTAAATACCTTTATAACGTTAAGGTTTTTGGGAAGCCGACTTTGTCATTTCAGTTACTTCTAGTAATCCTTTCTTTTGGACCTTGTTGGGTCTTATTTTAGGAATTACTCTTGTAACTTTGTTTGGGGGAGGCCGACTTCTTTATGTCAGTCTTACCAAAGTTATTTCTAGTAACCCTCTTTCTTGGACCCTTGTCAAGTCTCTTTCAGGGGTTACTTTTATAACTTGTTGATTTTGGAACTGACTTCCTTGTGTTGGTTCCTTCTAAGTTATTTTTGTATCCTCTTTCTTGGACCTTGTTCAGGTATCTTTCAGGGATTACTTTTATAACTTTGTGTTTTGGGCCGACTTCATCATGTCGGGCCTTTCTAAGTTATTTTTGTAATCCTCTTTCTTGGACCTTGTTCAGGTCTCTTTCAGGGATTACTTTTATAACTTTATGTTTTGGGCTGACTTCTTTATGTCGGGTCCTTCTAAGTTATTTTTGTAATCCTCTTTCTTGGACCTTGTTCAGGTCTCTTTCAGGGATTACTTTTATAACTTTATGTTTTGGGCGGACTTCTTTATGTCGGGCCCTTATAAGTTATAGTAATCCTCTTTTATAGGGTTGGCCAGACCTCTTTCCAGGGATTTACTTATAACTTTGGTTATTGCGACTGGTCCGACTTTTTTACGTCGGCCAGTTTTTAAGTTATTTTTTAGCAATCCATTTTATTAAGACCTCGTCAGGTCCTTTCTATGGATCACTTTCGATAACTTCTTGCATTACTCTGTTTTCATCTTTGCCGATTTTGTAGAAATTGGGTTTAATCCTCGTTTGTTCGACCTTTTAATGAATTTGGTTTTCATCTTTGTTGGTCTTTATCGTGATCGTGCAGTGAATTTGATTTTCACTTTTTGCCGATCTATAGCTTTTTAATCGGACGATGAATGTTGCAGGTTAATGCGCCTTAAGAATTTGTAGAAGATCTAAACAGATTTTATTCAAAAGAAAATACAAATATATACATGTGGGAGCTTTATCCCTCTAAGTTGGGCAATTTATAGGTCTTGGCTTGGCGCCTCATTAAAAAACCTTTTCAAGAAAAAGAGTGCGCCTTATCCTAAGATCCTTTATCATCCCTAACTATAGTACCTTCTTAGGTTGCAGGCGTGCCATGACTTAGGAAGCTCTCGCCCATCGAGTTCGGACAGTCTGTAATAGCCCTTTCCAAGTACTTCTATAACTCGGTAGGGTCCTTTCCAGTTTGCTGCCAACTTTCCTTCTCCAGGTCGAGTCGTTCCGATATCATTTCGGATTAGGATGAGGTCGTTCTCAGTAAAACCTCGTGGCACTACCCTTTGATTGTATCTCGAAGCCATTCGACGTTTTAATGCCTCTTCCTTGATCCGAGCTCTTTCTTGGACTTCTGGAAGTAGGTCAAGTTCTTCCCTTTGAAGTTGGGAGTTGGCTTCTTCATTATAGTGGATCACTCTAGGCGACCCTTCTTCAATCTCTACTAGGATCATTGTCTCCGTTCCGTAAGCTAATCGGAAGGGTGATTCCTTTGTGGTGGAATGCGGCGTTGTTCGATATGCCCATAGGACTTGTGGGATCTCTTCAGCCCAGGCTCCCTTTGCGTCCTGTAATCTCCGTTTTAGTCCAGCCAATATGACTTTGTTGGAAGCTTTGGCTTGTCCATTGGCTTGGGGATGTTCTACGGAAGTGAACTGGTGTTTTATGTTCAAGTCGGCCACTAACTTTCTGAAGCCCGCATCAGTGAATTTGGTGCCATTGTCTGTGGTGATGGAGTATGGAACTCCGAACCTTGTGACGATGTTCCTATATAGGAATTTTTGACTTCTTTGAACAGTGGCGTTAGCTAGAGGTTCTGCCTCGATCCATTTTGTGAAATAGTCTACCCCTACTATGAGGAATTTAACTTGTCCCGATCCCTGAGGGAAGGGTCCGAGAAGGTCGAGTCCCCATTTTCCGAATGGCCAAGGTGAGGTCACGCTGATGAGTTCCTCTGGCAGGACGATATGAAAGTTGGCATGTTTCTGACCTGGTGAACATGTCTTTACGAACTCTATGGCTTCCTTTTGTAGAGTTGGCCAATAAAATCCTGCCCGGAGTACTTTTTTAGTAAGTGCTTGCGCTTCGAGATGATTGCCACAAATGCCACTGTGTACTTCTTCTAGAACTTCTTTTGTGTTGGAAGTCGGTACACATTTTAACAATGGTATTGAGATCCCTCTTTTGTATAGAGTATTGTTTATTATGGTGTAGTGTTGTGCCTCCCATTTTAACCTCTTTGCCTCATTTTCATCTGTGGGGAGTGTTTCTGTTTTGAGGTAGTTAATTATAGGAGTCGTCCATCCTTGATCCTGACCTGTTATGGCTAGGACTTTTTCTTTTTCCGAGATTGACGGATTCTGTAGCATTTCTTGGATGAGGCTTCTATTGTTGCCCCCAGGTTTGGTGCTGGCTAGTTCTGAGAGTGCGTCAGCTCGGGCATTTTGTTCTCGGGGTATGTGACAGACCTCATATTCTCCGAGTTGTCCGAGCTGTTCCCTGGCTTTGTCCAAGTAATTTTTCATGGTGGGATCTTTGGCTTGGTAGCTCCCTGCTATTTGCGAAGTGACTACTTGTGAGTCACTGAAGATGATAAGCTTTTGAGCTCCAACCTCCCTAGCCAGCTTCAAACCAGCTAGTAGTGCCTCATATTCCGCTTGGTTGTTTGAGGCAGGGAACCCGAATTTGAGTGAGAGTTCAATTTGGGTCCCTTGGTCGCTTTCAATTATCACACCCGCACCGCTTCCAGTTTTATTTGAGGAACCGTCCACGTAGAGATTCCATTTTGTGGGGAGTTCCGGGGTGTCTGTAAATTCTGCAATGAAGTCGGCCAGGTATTGTGATTTGATGGCTGTCCGAGCTTCATATTGAAGATCAAATTCAGACAACTCGATTGCCCATTGCAAGATTCTGCCTGCTAGGTCTGTTTTCTGTAAAATCCCTTTTATGGGCTGGTTGGCCCGAACCTTAATGGTGTGAGCTTGGAAGTATGGACGAAGTCATCGAGATGTTAGTATGAGAGCGTAGGCAAATTTTTCTATTTTTGGTAGTTCAGCTCGGATCCTTGTAATGCTTTACTGATGAAGTATACGGGTTGTTGCCCATTGTTGTCTTCCCGAACTAGTGCTGAGGCTACTGCTCGACTTTCTACTGCAAGGTACAATATGAGTGGTTCTCCTTTCCGTGGCCGAGTTAGGATAGGTGGTTGTCCCAGGAATCTTTTGAAATCTTGGAAGGCTTTCTCGCACTCCGTTGTCTAGTCGAACTTCTTTCCCTTCCTTAGGGTGGCGTAGAAAGGGAGAGATTTTATTGCCGATCCGGCTAAAAATCTGGACAAGGCTGCCAACCTCCCGTTAAGTTGTTGTACCTCTTTGACACAAGTTGGGCTCTTCATGTCGAGTATGGCCCGACATTTATCCAGATTTGCCTCGATTCCTCTTTGTGTGAGCATAAAACCCAAGAATTTGCCAGCTTCTACTGCGAAGGTGCATTTTGCAGGATTGAGTCTTATGCCATGCCTTCTTATAGTGTCGAATACTTGGGTCAGGTCAGACAATACCGTCTCTTCACTTGGTGTCTTTATTAACATGTCGTCCACATAGACTTCCATGATTTTTCCAATGTGATCCGTAAAGACCTTATTCATTAATCTCTGATAAGCTCCCGCGTTTTTAAGACCAAAAGGCATGACGATGTAGCAGTAGTTTGCTTTTGGGGTTAGGAATGAAGTTTTTTTTTGGTCGGGTGGATACATTGGGATTTGATTGTATCCCGAATATGCATCCATAAACGAGAGGTATTTATATCCGGAGGAGGCATCTACCAGAGCATCGATACTTGGGAGTGGATAAGGATCTTTTGGGCAGGCTTTGTTGAGATCAGTGTAGTCGGTGCACATTCGCCACTTCCCATTTGATTTTTTCACCAAGACGACATTAGCTAGCCATAGTGGGTACTTGACTTCTCTTATGAATCCTGCCTCCAATAGGGCTTGTACCTGCTCTTCCACAGCTTGGGATCATTCTGGTCCGAGTTTTCTTCGTCTCTGTTGTACTGGCTGAGATCCTGGGTAGACCGCCAACTTGTGGCACATTAATTTGGGGTGGGGTTTATGCCTGGCATGTCTGCAGCCTTCCATGCAAAAAGGTCGACGTTATCTCGTAAGAACTGTATGAGTGATTCTTTTATGTCTCCTTTTAGGCTTGTACCAATATTGGTTGTTTTGTCCGGGATGTCTCCGATCTGGATTTTCTCTACTTCACCTTCAGGTTGTGGGCGGAGTTCTTCCCGCCTCTGAATTCCACCAAGTTCGATTGTGTGAAATTCTTCTCCTCTGCCTTTGAGGTTTAGACTTTCGTTGTAACAGCGGCGCACCATCTTCTGGTCTGCTTTTATTGTAGCTATCCCTTCTGTAGTTAGGAATTTCATGCACAGATGTGGAGTCGAGACTATTGCGCCGAGCTGATTCAATGTGGTCCGACCTATTAACGCGCTGTAGGCTGAACTCACATCAACCACGATGTAGTCTATCTTGAGTGTTCTTAATTGGTTTCCTTTTTCGAAGGTGGTGTGTAGTGAGATGTATCCAAGTGGTTGAACCGGGGTGTCTCCCAGTCCAAACAGGCTGTTCGGATATGCTCTGAGTTCTTTTTCTTCCAGGCCGAGCTTGTCGAAGACCGTTTTGAATAAGATATCGGTGGAGCTCCCTTGGTCTATCAGTGTGCGGTGGAGATTTGCGTTTGCCAGTATAATAGTGATTACCATGAGATCGTCGTGTCCTGAGATGATACTGGCTGCGTCCTCTTTGGTGAAAGTAATTGCCGGGATGTCAGGTGCTTCCTCCTTCCCCTCGACATGATATACTTCTTTAAGATATCTTTTGCGAGATGATTTGGAGATTCCTCCTCCCGCAAATCCACGTGTATCATGTGGATATGTCTTTCTGGTGTACGAGGTGATCACTCGGTTCGTCCGACATCTTTGTCCCTTCTTTTTTTTCTTTGCTCATCGTCTCGGGTGGCCAGATACTGATCCAATTTCCCTTCTCTTACTAGTTTTTCTATGATATTCTTTAAGTCAAAATATTCGTTGGTAGAATGTCCACGGATTCGATGGTATTCACAATATTCGGTCCGATTTCCTCCTCCTTTTTTTCCTTTGAGTGGTCGAGCTGGGGGTATTTTTTCAGTGTGGCAAACTTCTCTGTAGACATCCACAAGGGACACCCGAAGAGGGGTGTAATTGTGATATTTTTTTATTTTCTCCCCCTGTCGATCTTCCTTCTTTTTGGATTCCTTGTCCTTATCCCGGGAGGGGTAGATGAAACCGGATTTTGAGGTCTCTCCTAGTCGGGAGTTTTCCTCCATGTTGGTGTACTTCTCCGCTCGTTCTTACACTTTGTTCAGAGATTCAAGGTGTTTTTTCGATATAGATTGGCTAAAAGGTCCCTCTTGCAAGCCATTGATGAGGCCCATAATGGCGGCCTCCGTTGGTAGGCTATGTATGTCCAGGCATGCCTTGTTGAATCTTTCTATGTAGCTGTGTAGACTTTCCCGATCTCCTTGTTTGATTCCTAATAAACTTGGGGCGTGCTTGGTTTTGTCCTTGTGGATAGAGAATCTGGCTAGAAACTTTTTTGCCAAGTCGTCAAAGCTTGAGATGGATGGTGCACGAAATTGTGATGTCTAGGCTCGAACAATCCCTGGTAATGGCTCCAAAGCTTGGTGCTTTGATCTTAATTCATAATTGTCACAACTTCGATACAACTAACCAGCAAGTGCACTGGGTCGTCCAAGTAATACCTTACGTGAGTAAGGGTCGAATCCCACGGAGATTGTTGGTATGAAGCAAGCTATGGTCACCTTGTAAATCTCAGTCAGGCAGATATAAAGTGATAATGGAGTTTTCGAAATTAAATAATAAAATAGGGATAGAGATACTTATGTAATTTATTGGTAGGAATTTCAGATAAGCGAATGGAGATGCTTTTTGTTCCTCTGAACCTCTGCTTTCCTGCTATCTTCATTCAATCAGTCTTACTCCTTTCCATGGCTGGCTTTATGCAAGGGCATCACCGTTGTCAGTGGCTACATCCCCTCCTCTCAGTGAAAGATATGCTCACATGCTCTGTCACAGCACGGCCATTCATCTGTCGGTTCTCGATCATGCTGGAATAGGATTCACCCTCCTTTTGCGTCTGTCACTAACGCCCAACAATCGCGAGTTTGAAGCTCGTCACAGTCATTCAATCATTAAATCCTACTCGGAATACCACAGACAAGGTTTAGACTTTCCGGATTCTCTTGAATGCCGCCATCATTCTAGCTTACGCCACGAAGATTCTGGTTAGGAGATCTAAGAGATATTCATTCTAGCTTTATTTCATGTAGAACGAGAGTGTTTGTCAGGCACGTGTTCATAGGGGAGATGGTGATGAGCGTCACACATAATCATCACCTTCATCACGTTCTTGGGTGCGAATTGATATCTTAGAAGCGAAATAAGATGAATTGAATAGAAAACAGAAGTACTTTGCATTAATCTTTGAGGAACAGCAGAGCTCCACACCTTAATCTATGGAGTGTAGAAACTCTACCATTTGAAAATACATAAGTGAAGGTCCAGGCATGGCCGAGATGGCCAGCCCCTCTGATCTAAGAACCAGGCGTCCAAAGATGCCTAATACAATAGTAAGAGGTCCTATTTATAATAAACTAGCTACTAGGGTTTACATGAGTAAGTATTTGATGTATAAATCCACTTCCGGGGCCCACTTGGTGTGTGTTTGGGCTGAGCTTAAGTGTTTCATGTGCAGAGGCCATTTGTGGAGTTGAACGCCAGTTTTTGTGCCAGTTTGGGCGTTCAACTCTGGTTTTGGATCCTTTTCTGGCGCTGGACGCCAGATTTGGGCAGAGAGCTGGCATTGAACGCCAGTTTACGTCGTCAATTCTTAGCCAAAGTATGGACTATTATATATTGCTGGAAAGCCCTGGATGTCTACTTTCCAATGCAATTGGAAGCGCGCCATTTAAAGTTCTGTAGCTCTAGAAAATCTACTTTGAGTGCAGGGAGGTCAGAATCTAACAGCATCAACAGTCCTTTTTCAACCTCTGAATTTGATTTCTGCTCAAGTCCCTCAATTTCAGCCAGAAAATACCTGAAATCACAGAAAAACACACAAACTCATAGTAAAGTCCAGAAATGTGAATTTAACACAAAATCTATTAAAAATATCCCTAAAAGTAACTAGATCCTATTAAAAACATACTAAAAACAATGTCAAAAAGCGTATAAATTATCCGCTCATCACAACACCAAACTTAAATTGTTGCTTGTCCCCAAGCAACTGTAAATCAAAATAGGATAAAAAGAATAGAATATACTATAAATTCCAAACTATCAATGAAACAGAGCTCCAATCATATGAGCGGGACTTATAGCTGTTTGCCTCTTGAATAGTTTTGGCATCTCACTTTATCCATTGAGGTTCAGAATGATTGGCATCTATAGGAACTCAGATTTCAGATAGTGTTATTGACTCTCCTAGTTCAGTATGATGATTCTTGAACACAGCTTCTTTATGAGTCTTGGCCGTGGCCCTAAGCACTTTGTTTTCCAGTATTACCACCGGATACATAAATGCCACAGACACATAATTGGGTGAACCCTTTCAGATTGTGACTCAGCTTTGCTAAAGTCCCCAATTAGAGGTGTCCAGGGTTCTTAAGCACACTCTTTTTTTGCTTTGGACCTTGACTTTAACCGCTCAGTCTCAAGTTTTCACTTGACACCTACACGCCAAAAGCACATGGTTAGGGACAGCTTGGTTTAGCCGCTTAGACCAGGATTTTATTCCTTTAGGCCCTCCTATCCACTGATGCTCAAAGCCTTGGGATCCTTTTTAATTGCCCTTGCCTTTTGGTTTTAAGGGTTATTGGCTTTTTCTGCTTGCTTTTTTTTTTTTTTCGCCTATTTTTTTTTCTATTTTTTTTTTCTGCAAGCTTTGTTCTTTGCTACTTTTTCTTGCTTCAAGAATCATTTTTATGATTTTTCAGATTATCAAATAACATGTCTCCTAGTCATCATTCTTTCAAGAGCCAACATATTTAACATTCTTAAACAACAACTTCAAAAGACATATGCACTGTTCAAGCATACATTCAGAAAACAAGAAGCATTGTCACCACATCAATATAATTAAACTAAGTTCAAGGATAAATTCAAAACTCATGTACTTCTTGTTCTTTTTGAATTAAAACAGTTTTTATTTAAGAGAGGTGATGGATTCATAGGACATTCATAACTTTAAGACAAAGTTACTAACTACTAATGATCATGTAATGAAGACACAAACACAGATAAGCACATAACATAGAAAACGAAAAACAGAAGAAATAAGAACAAGGAATGAATCCACCTTAGTGATGTCCTTGAGCTCTTCTATGTCTCTTCCTTGTCTTTGCTGCTCCTCCTTCATTGCTTTTAGATCTTCTTTGATTTCATGAAGGATGATGGAGTGCTTTTGATGTTCCACCCTTAGTTGCTTCCAATAATTGTGTGGAAGAAAATGTATCCCCTGAGGTATCTCAGGGATCTCTTGATTTGCAGTCAAATGTTCTACCACTGAGCTATAGACCCTTGATGGAAGCTTTTGTCTTCCCTTTCCTCTTTCTAGAGGCCTCTCTGGCCTTAGGTGCCATCAATGGTTATGGAAAAACAAAAAAGCTATGCTTTTACCACACCAAACTTAGAATGTTGCTCGCCCTCGAGCAAAAGAAGAAAGAATGAAGAAGATATGGAGGAGATGGATGGGAGTGTGTATTCAGCCATATGGGTGGGATTGGGTGGGGGAGAGATGTTGAATTTTGAAGGTAGTGGGTGTATGGATGTGAGTGGTAAATGGATAACAGAAGGGATGATCATGAATGGAAAGAGAGATGATGAGGTAGGTGGGGATCCTGTGGGGTCCACAGATCCTGAGGTGTCAAGGCATTTACATCCCTGCACCAATTTAGGCATGTAAAATGCCCTTGCACACAACTCTGGGCGTTCAGCGCCAGGTTGGTGCCCATTTTGGGCGTTCAACGCCCATTTGCTGCCATTTCTGGCGTTGAACGCCAGAACCATGCTTGTTCTGGGCGTTCAGCGCCAGGATGCTCCCATTCTGGGCGTTCAGCGCCAGAACTATGCTCTGTTCTGGCGTTTGAACGCCAGACAGATGCTCCTTCAGTGTGTGATTTTTCTTCTGCTGTTTTTGATTCCGTTTTTGAATTTTTTGTTTATTTTGTGACTCCACATGATCATGAACCTAAGAAAACATGAAAAACAATAAAAATAAGAATTAGATAAACATTGGGTTGCCTCCCAACAAGCGCTTCTTTAATGTCAATAGCTTGACAGTGGGCTCTCATGGAGCCTCACAGGTGTGCAGAGCTTTGTTGAGACTCTCCAACACCAAACTTAGAGTTTGGATATGGGATTTCAACACCAAACTTAGAGTTTGGTTGTGGCCTCCCAACACCAAACTTAGAGTTTGACTGTGGGGGCTCTGGTTGACTCTGCTTGGAGAGAAGCTTTTCATGCTTCCTCTCCATGGTTGCAGAGGGAGATCCTTGAGTTTTGAATACAAGGGAGTTCTCATTCCATTGAAGGACTATTTCACCTCTGTCAACATCGATCACAGCTCTTGCTGTGGCCAGGAAAGGTCTTCCTAGGATGATGGATTCATCCTCTTCCTTTCCAGTATCCAGGACTATGAAATCAGTAGGTATGTAAAGGCCCTCAACCTTTACTAATACATCTTCTACTTGTCCATAAGCCTGTCTTCTTGAGCTGTCTGCCATCTCTAGTGAGATTTTAGCAGCTTGCACCCCATAGATTCCCAGTTTCTCTATTACAGAGAGGGGCATGAGGTTTATTCCTGAACCAATGTCACACAGAGCCTTAAAGATCATGGTGCCTATGGTACAGGGTATTATGAACTTTCCAGGATCCTGTCTCTTCTGAGGCAATGTCAGTTGATCCAGATCACTTAGTTCATTGATGAACAAGGGAGGTTCAACTTCCCAAGTATCAATGCCAAATAATTTGGCATTCAGCTTCATGATTGCACCAAGAAACTTGGCAGTTTGCTCTTCAGTAACATCCTCATTCTCTTCTGAAGAGGAATACTCATCAGAGCTCATGAAGGGTATAAGGAGGTTCAATGGAATCTCTATGGTCTCTAGATGAGCCTCAGAGTCCTTTGGTTCCCCAGAGGGAAGCTCCTTATTGATCACTGGACGTCCCTAGAGGTCTTCCTCCTTGGGATTCACGTCCTCTCCTCTCCTCTCAGGTTCGGCCATGGCGCTTATGTCAATGGCCTTGCACTCTCCTTTTGGATTCTCTTCTGTATTGCTTGGGAGAGTACTAGGAGGGATTTCAGTGATCCTTTTACTCAGCTGGCCCACTTGTGCTTCCAGATTTCTAATGGAAGATCTTGTTTCATTCATGAAACTTACAGTGGCCTTAGATAGATCAGAGACTAGATTTGCTAAATTAGAAGCATTTTGTTCAGAGTTCTCTGTCTGTTGCTGAGTTGATGATGGAAAAGGCTTGCTATTGCTAAACCTGTTTCTTCCACCATTATTAAAGCCTTGTTGAGGCTTTTGATCCTTCCATGAGAAATTTGGATGATTTCTCCATGTTGAGTTATAGGTGTTTCCATAAGGTTCACCTAAATAATTTACCTCTGCTATTGCAGGGTTCTCAGGATCATAGGCTTCTTCTTCAGAAGATGCCTCTTGAGTACTGTTGGATGCAGCTTGCATTCCATGCAGACTCTGAGAGATCATATTGACTTGCTGAGTCAATATTTTATTCTGAGCCAATATGGCATTCAGAGTATCAACCTCAAGAACTCCCTTCTTCATAGGCGTCCCATTATTCACAGGATTCCTTTCAGAAGTGTACATGAACTGGTTATTAGCAACCATGTCAATGAGTTCTTGAGCTTCTGCAGGCGTTTTCTTTAGATGGATGGATCCACCTGCAGAAGTGTCCAGTGACATCTTTGATAGCTCAGATAAACCATCATAGAATATATCCAGGATGGTCCATTCTGAAAGCATGTCAGAAGGACACTTTTTGGTCAACTGTTTGTATCTTTCCCAAGCTTCATAGAGGGATTCACCTTCTTTCTGTCTGAAGGTTTGATCATCCGCTCTAAGCTTGCTCAGCTTTTGAGGAGGAAAGTACTTGGCTAAGAAAGCCGTGACCAGCTTATCCCAAGAGTTCAGGCTATCTTTGGGTTGAGAATCCAACCATAATCTAGCTCTGTCTCTTACAGCAAAAGGGAAAAGCATGAGCCTGTAGACTTCAGGATCTATTCCATTAGTCTTTACAGTATCACATATCTGCAAGAATTCAGTTAAGAACGGAAAAGGATCTTCAGATGGAAGTCCATGAAACTTGCAGTTCTGCTGCATCAGAGAAACTAATTGAGGTTTCAGCTCAAAGTTGTTTGCTCCAATGGCAGGAATGGAGATGCTTCTTCCATGTAAATTGGAATTAGGTGCAGTAAAGTCACCAAGCATCCTCCTTTCATTATTGTTATTTTCGGCTGCCATCTCCTTTGCCTGTTCGAAAATTTCTGAAAGGTTATCTCTGGATTGTTGTATTTTAGCTTCTCTTAATTTTCTCTTCAGAGTCCTTTCAGGTTCTGGATCTGCTTCCACAAGAATGTTCTTATCCTTGCTCCTGCTCATATGACAAGGAAGAATGGCCAGAAAAATGATAATAATAATAGAGATCCTTTATACCACAGTATAGGGATCCCTTTGTAAGTAGAAGAAGAGGGGGAGATAAAGGATGTGATGTAAAGGAAGAAACACAACTGTGAGGATTGGAATGTGAGATGAGATGTTAGGACATGAATGAATAAATAGAATGAGATGGGGGAGGAATAATTTTCGAAAATTATTTTGAAAAAGAGTTAGTGATTTTTGAAAATTGTTTTTTTTGAAAATTGTTAGTATTTTTTTCGAATTTTTTTTATATTGAAATAATTAATAAATTAAAAAGAAATCTTGAAAAAGGGGAGAGATATTTTCGAAAATGAGAGAGAGAGAGTTAGTTAGGTGGTTTTGAAAAAGTTAAGAAACAAACAAAAAGTTAGTTAGTTAGTTGAAACAAATTTTGAAAAGATAGGAAGTTAGGAAGTTAGAAAAGATATTTTGAAAAGATATTTTTTTGAAAAAGATAAGATAAGAAGATATTTTTGAAAAGATATGATAGAAATTAGTTTTTGAAAAAGATTTGATTTTTAAAATCACAATTAATGACTTGATTCACAAGAAATCACAAGATATGATTCTAGAACTTAAAGTTTGAATTTTTCTTAACAAGCAAGTAACAAACTTCAAATTTTTGAACCAAAACATTAATTATTTAAGTTATTTTCGAAAATTATGATTTAAAATGAGAAAAAGATTTTTGAAAAATATTTTTGGAATTTTCGAAAATAACTAAGAATTTTGAAAAAGATTTGATTTTTGAAAAAGATTTTGAAAAAGATAAGATTTTCAAATTTGAAAATTTGATTTGACTCATGAGAAACAATTTGATTTTAAAAATTTTTAAAAAAGTCAACTCAAATTTTCGAATTTGATGAGAGAAAAAGGGAAAGATATTTTTTTTGATTTTTTGAATTTTTATGAAAAACATGAAAATTATGCAATGCATGAAATTTTTAGATCAAAACAATGAATGCATGCAAGAATGCTATGAATGTCAAGATGAACACCAAGAACACTTTGAAGATCATGATGAACATCAAGAACATAATTTTGAAAAATCTTTAATGCAAAGAAAACATGCAAGACACCAAACTTAGAATTCTTTAATGCTTAGACACCAAGAATTCAAGAATGCATATGAAAAACATGAAAAGACACAAAACAAAAAATCATCAAGATCAAACAAGAAGACTTACCAAGAACAACTTGAAGATCATGAAGAACACTATGAATGCATGATATTTTCGAAAAAATGCAAGATGCATATGCAAGTGACACCAAACTTATGATATGACTCAAGACTCAAACAAGAAATACAAAATATTTTTTATTTTTATGATTTTCTAATTTTTTTGGATTTTTATTTTATATTTTTCGAAAAACTATTTTGAAAAAGAAAAATTAGGATTCCAAAACTTTCAATATGAATTCCAGGAATCTTATGCTCTAAAGCTCCAATCAAAGGGTCAGGCATGGCTTAATAGCCAGCCAAGCTTTAGTATGTAACTCAGACATGACACGCCTGACATTCCTTACATTCAACAGCCAATTGGCTAAGAAAGCTAAAGAAGCTCTTCTCTTGAGTATAAGGATTGAGACATGGCTTTACAGCCAGCCAGGCTTCAATCATGCTTCATGAAACACTAGAATTTATTCTTTAAAAATTCTGAAGCCATAGAATAATTTATTTTTGAAAACATTTTTTTTTTCGAAAATTTATTTGAAGAAAAACGAAAACAAAGAAAATTTTTTTGAAAAAGTTTTTGAAAAATTTTTGAAAATAAAATAAAGAGAAAATTACCTAATCTGAGCAACAAGATGAACCGTCAGTTGTCCAAACTCGAACAATCCCCGGCAACGGCGCCAAAAACTTGGTGCACGAAATTGTGATGTCCAGGCTCGAACAATCCCTGGTAATGGCTCCAAAGCTTGGTGCTTTGATCTTAATTCATAATTGTCACAACTTCGATACAACTAACCAGCAAGTGCACTGGGTCGTCCAAGTAATACCTTACGTGAGTAAGGGTCGAATCCCACGGAGATTGTTGGTATGAAGCAAGCTATGGTCACCTTGTAAATCTCAGTCAGGCAGATATAAAGTGATAATGGAGTTTTCGAAATTAAATAATAAAATAGGGATAGAGATACTTATGTAATTCATTGGTAGGAATTTCAGATAAGCGAATGGAGATGCTTTTCGTTCCTCTGAACCTCTGCTTTCCTGCTATCTTCATTCAATCAGTCTTACTCCTTTCCATGGCTGGCTTTATGCAAGGGCATCACCGTTGTCAGTGGCTACATCCCCTCCTCTCAGTGAAAGATATGCTCACATGCTCTGTCACAGCACGGCCATTCATCTGTCGGTTCTCGATCATGCTGGAATAGGATTCACCCTCCTTTTGCGTCTGTCACTAACGCCCAACAATCGCGAGTTTGAAGCTCGTCACAGTCATTCAATCATTGAATCCTACTCGGAATACCACAGACAAGGTTTAGACTTTCCGGATTCTCTTGAATGCCGCCATCATTCTAGCTTACGCCACGAAGATTCTGGTTAGGAGATCTAAGAGATATTCATTCTAGCTTTATTTCATGTAGAACGAGAGTGTTTGTCAGGCACGTGTTCATAGGGGAGATGGTGATGAACGTCACACATAATCATCACCTTCATCACGTTCTTGGGTGCGAATGGATATCTTAGAAGCGAAATAAGATGAATTGAATAGAAAACAGAAGTACTTTGCATTAATCTTTGAGGAACAGCAGAGCTCCACACCTTAATCTATGGAGTGTAGAAACTCTACCGTTTGAAAATACATAAGTGAAGGTCCAGGCATGGCCGAGATGGCCAGCCCCTCTGATCTAAGAACCAGGCGTCCAAAGATGCCTAATACAATAGTAAGAGGTCCTATTTATAATAAACTAGCTACTAGGGTTTACATGAGTAAGTATTTGATGTATAAATCCACTTCCGGGGCCCACTTGGTGTGTGTTTGGGCTGAGCTTAAGTGTTGCACGTGCAGAGGCCATTTGTGGAGTTGAACACCAGTTTTTGTGCCAGTTTGGGCGTTCAACTCTGGTTTTGGATCCTTTTCTGGCGCTGGACGCCAGATTTGGGCAGAGAGCTGGCGTTGAACGCCAGTTTACGTCATCAATTATTGGCCAAAGTATGGACTATTATATATTGCTGGAAAGCCCTGGATGTCTACTTTCCAACGCAATTGGAAGCGCGCCATTTAGAGTTCTGTAGCTCCATAAAATCCACTTTGAGTGCAGGGAGGTCAGAATCCAACAGCATCAACAGTCCTTTTTCAACCTCTGAATCTGATTTCTGCTCAAGTCCCTCAATTTCAGCCAGAAAATACCTGAAATCACAAAAAAACACACAAACTCATAGTAAAGTCCAGAAATGTGAATTTAACACAAAATCTATTAAAAATATCCCTAAAAGTAACTAGATCCTATTAAAAACATACTAAAAACAATGTCAAAAAGCGTATAAATTATCCGCTCATCAATGGACCTAGGGAGTAGGTTGTCGAACCATCTAATCGCCGTTTTGGTTAAGGTAGTTGGGAAGGCTTTGCAGCAGACTGCATCCGAGGCATCGGTGAGGTACATTCGACTTCTGAAATTGCTGAGGTGATGTCTGGGGTCTGCCATGCCGTCGTATAAAGGTATATCCGGGAGTTTAAAGTCCTTAGGGATTTTGGTCTTCATGATCTCCCTAGTGAATGGATCTTGATCTTTGTGAGAGTTGTCCTCATGGGTGGATCGAGTAGCTTTGGTTTTGAGATCGGCTTCGAGTTTTAGAAGTTTATCTTCTAATTCCCGGCGCCGCCTTATCTCCCTTTGTAGATCCTTCCCAGCTTCTCGCTGATGTTGGGCTTCTTTTTCAAGCTGTTGTAAGTGATCTTGAAGCGTCTCTAGAGCTCCTGGGTTTGGTGAGTTTTTGTCCTCGTTAGATTCCGGGGTATCTTTTGGTGTGGTGTCCGAGTTTTTGTGCGGCCTTCTATCTTCTAGATCTGAATCATGGTCGTTGTCATGGTCGTCCGCCATGGTGGTGGGATGACTTCCAGGTTCCCCGGCAACGGTGCCAATGTTCCAAGGGTTACCTGAAACTGTAGGTCGATCTCGGACGAGATCTTCTGTGTTGATCGGAGATGATGTGTCCGGCTGAGAGTGGAGGCCGGAGCTATCGTGTCCGACTTGTTAAGCTTGGTTGCACGGCTGATCCTTCGTCACCGGAGGGTGGGGGGTACCTGCAAGGGACTCCGATACTTAAGTTAGCAAGGGTATTAAGCAGGTTTTTAGTAGAATCAGAGTATGAGTTATACCTAGGTGCTCTAGTGTATTTATAATGGTGTGGAGTGACCTTTTTAGATAAGATAAGTTAGTTATCTTATCTTATCTTTATCTTTGAGTGAGGTCATCTTATCTTCAAGGGAACTGCTCTTATCTCTATAGGCTTGGGTTGCCTTTGGATTTGGGTCGTGTTCCTCTATCTGGGCCCTTTATTGGGCTTTCCAGACAATTTGGCCGAGCTCTTTGAGAAGAGGTCGGATAGTCTAACCTGAGGAGGTTGGTCACTTTGTCGCCAAACATCTCGGGTCGGATAGCTCGACCCAGGGTATGAACAGGTACCATTATCTATGGTGATGGAGCATGGGACCCCAAACATTGTGATAATGTTCCTGTACAGAAATTTCTGACTTCTTTGGGCTGTGGCATTAGCTAATAGCTCTGCTTCAATCCACTTTGTGAAGTAGTCTATCCCTACAATGAGAAATTTGACTTGTTTGGTGTAACGACCCAACTTCCAGAACGTCATGATCGTACCGAAAGTAAGGCGTTACTAACCTGTTTTCCTTTATTAACTATTTACTATTGAGCCTTTAGTTCGGTATCGCGATTCAGTTATATAGAAAAATTCTAGAAAAATTTTGTTTTTATTGATTATCAAAATTATAATTTCAATTATACCAAATATCTAATAAAGATTATATAAAAATTCTAATTAATTTAAACTTCAATTATCATGAAACTCTATTTAATTACCTTTAGTAAAATAATTTTTCTTAAAATAAAATTATCAACAAATAAATTAAATCACAAATAACTAATTATTTGATTTTCAAAAACTAGGGTTGTTACATTCTACCCACCTTAGAAAAATTTTCGCCCTTGAAAATTGCTAGAATAAAATAAATTCAAACTTAAATCAAAGAAAACAGACTATATGGACAGAGACTTAGGCATTGCCCAAGATGAAAATTCAAAGAGTTACGTAAGAAATCAGATTCATAGGCAAGCAAAGGTATACAAGAATGACAAGGCATGGTTGGGAAATAATCAAATCACATTCTAGGAAGAAAATTGAAACAAGAGAATCCCAATGGAAGCAACGAAGAAAAAGAAGGCTCGAGTTCGCGTGGCACGATTAAAGATTATACGTCGAATCGAAGCTAACTTCATAACTTCTAACGCTCCCAAAACCCGTGAATTGCATTACCTATTCTTCTATTTCGTCTATGATAAACCATTAATGTTCCCATATACATAAATCATTAGTATTAAGTTGGCCAGACCTAATACCATGAGGCATGCAATGGTAGACTAATAGCGTTAATCATCAGACAGTCATGCAAATAAAACACAAACTCTTGTTATCAAAACAAGTCACAAAGCATGACAGACACTCAGAGTATGCAATGAAGCATAGTCAGTCCATTGCCAAGGCTCTAACAGGAACGAACTGTTCTGATACCATTTGTAACGGCCCAACTTCCTGAACGTCATGAGCGTACCGAAAGTAAGGCGTTACTAACGTGTTTTCCTTTATTAACTATTTACTATTGAGCCTTTAGTTCGATATCGCAATTCAGTTATATAGAAAATTCTAGAAAAATTTTGTTTGTATTGATTATCAAAATTATAATTTCAATTATACCAAATATCTAATAAAGATTATATAAAAATTCTAATTAATTTAAACTTCAATTATCATGAACTCCATTTAATTACCTTTAGTAAAATAATTTTTCTTAAAATAAAATTATCAACAAATAAATTAAATCACAAATAACTAATTATTTGATTTTCAAAAACTAGGGTTGTTACATCTGGACCCCTGGGGGAAGGGTCCAAGGAGGTCGAGCCCCCACTTTGCGAATGGCCAGGGTGAAGTGACGCAGATGAGCTCCTCAGGTGGAGCTATGTGGAAGTTGGCGTGCTTCTGGCATGGTGGGCATGTCTTGACAAACTCGGTTGCATCCCTTTGCAAGGTCAGCCAGTAGAAACCAGCTTGTAGTACCTTTTTGGCAAGGGCTCTGATAAACCCATATTTTATGATATATTTTGTTCTCAATTTAAGTGATTTATTCAATCCTTCACTCACTTATTCATGTTAATTGCATGGTTTTACTTTCCCTTCCTTATTATGTGATGTATGTGAAAAACATGTTTCCTATGCTTTAAAAATAATTATTTTAATTACCCTTTTATTACCATTCGATGCCGTGATTTGTGTGTTGAGTAGTTTCAGATCTTCTAAGGCAGGAATGACTTAAAGGATGGAAAGGAGACATACAAAAATGGAAGAAAAGCACAAAATGGAGTTTTTGAAGAAGCTGGCAGCGACGCGAACGCATGGACGATGCGGCCGCATGCCTAGCGCGAAAAGGCAGCGACGCGAACGCGTGAATGACGCGATCGCGCGCCACGAGCAAAACGCAGATGACGCGAGCGCTTGACCGAAGCGAACGCGTGACAAGGAAAACTCCAAATGACGCGACCGCGTGACCCACGCGAACGCGTGACAGAGGCCACGCACCATAAATTACAGAAAACGCTCCCAGCGATTTCTGAAGCCCTTTTTGGCCCAAATCCAAGTCCAGAAGGCACAGATCAGAGGTTATGAAGTGGGGAAATACATCCATTCAAGAGAGAGCCTCCAATTATTCACTTTTCATGATTTAGATGTAGTTTTTAGAGAGAAGTTCTCTCCTCTCTCTTTTAGGATTTAGAATTAGGATTTATTTTGCTTTCAGGATTATCTCTTTTCATCAGGTTCAATTTTCCTTTTTATTATCTTCTCAATTTAATTTATGAACTTTTCTATGTTACAGATAATTCTCTTAATTAATGTTATTTGAGGTATTTCAGTTTATGATTGCTCTCTTTTGTTTATGTTACTGTTACTTTCAATCTGAAGATATTTTTATTCGAGTAGATTTACTTTTCCCCTCTTGGTCTTGGTTAAGAAATCAGTAACTCAGGAGTTATCAAACTCAACGTGATCGATAATTATTATCTTTGCTAATTGAATTGAACTTCAATAATTCCAGTCCTTTCTTAGGAATTGACTAGAACCTGAAGATCAGACTAATTAATCCACTTGATCTTCCTTTGCTTTAGTAAAGGCTAACTAAGTGGGATTAAGACTCAATTCTCATCACCATTGATAAGGATAACTAGGATAGGACTTCCAATTTCTTATACCTTGCCAAAAGTTTATTTTATAGTCATTTACTTAATTTAATTGCAATTTAAATTCACTATCTCTCCTTACTTTCAAAACCCCAATTTACAATCTTCATAACCAATAATAAGAACATACTTCCCTGCAGTTCCTTGAGAAGACGACCCGAGGTTTAAATACTTCGGTTATTAATTTTAAAGGGGTTTGTTACTTGTGACAACCAAAACGTTTGTACGAAGGGATTTCTGTCGGTTTAGAAACTATATCTACAACGCGACTATTTTTATAAAATTCTTTACCAGCAAAATCCTAACGTCAGGCTCGTGCCCCAAGGTGATTTCCGCACATGCCACTATGGACTTCTTCGAGAACTTCTCTTGTAGTGGAGGTCGGAATGCATTTTAGGAGAGGTGTAGAGATTCCACTCTTATATAGGACGTCTTGTATTATGGTGTAGTACTGTGCTTCTCGTACTAGCCTTTTTGCCTCCTTTTTGTCTGTGAGAAGTGTTTCTAACTTGAGGTAGTTGATTATGGGAGTCATCCATCCTTGATCCTGTCCTGATATGGCTAGGATCTTTTCTGCCTCCAAAGTTGATGGACTTTGGAGTATGTCTTGGATGAGACTTCTATTGTTGCCCCCTGGCTTGGTGCTGGCTAGTTTTGAGAGTGCATCAGCTCGGGCATTCTGTTCTCAAGGTATGTGTCGAACCTCATATCCCTTAAATTGTTCGAGCTGTTCTTTGGTTTTGTCAAGGTATTTTTTTATAGTAGGATCCTTAGCTTGATAGCTCCCTTCTATTTGCGAAGTGACTACTTGGGAGTCGCTAAAGATGGTAAGTCTTTGAGCTCCCACTTCCCTAGCCAGCCTCAAGCCAGCCAGTAGTGCTTCATATTCGGCTTGATTATTTGAGGCCGGAAACTTGAACCTTAAGGATAGCTCAATTTGGGTTTCCTGATCGCTCTCTAAAATGACGCATGCGCCACTCCCGGTTTTGTTTGAGGAGCCATCTACATAAAGGCTCCACTTTGTGTGGGTGCCCGGGGTGTCAGTGTACTCGGCGATGAAGTCGGCCAGGTACTGGGATTTGATAGCTATCCAAGTTTCATATTTGATATCGAATTTGGATAACTCAACAGCCCATTATAGGATTCTTCCAGCTAAGTCTGTTTTCTGCAAGATCCCCTTTATAGGTTGGTTGGTCCGTACTCTGATGGTGTGAGCTTGGAAGTATGGTCGGAGTCGTCGGGAAGTGAGTATAAGGGCGTAGGCGAACTTTTCTATCTTTTGATAGTTTAATTCAGCCCCTTATAAAGCCTTACTGATGAAGTAGATGGGTTGTTGCCCACTTTCGTCTTCTCTTACTAGTGCTGATGTTATTACCCGACTACCTACAGCGAGGTATAGTATGAGCTCTTCATTTTACTGAGGTTGAGTAAGGACAGGTGGTTGTCCTAGAAATTTCTTAAAATCTTGGAAAGCTTGTTCGCATTCTGGGGACCACTCGAACCTCTTTCCCTTCCTTAATGTCGCATAGAAGGGGAGAGATCTTAAGGAACCTAGCCAGAGCTGCTAGACTTCCATTGAGTTGCTGGACTTCTTTGACACAGGTCAGACTTTTCATGTTGAGTATAGTCCGGCACTTATCTGGGTTCACCTCGATTCTTCTTTGGGTGAGCATGAAGCCTAAGAATTTGCCAGCTTCTACCGCGAAGGTGCACTTTGCCGGGTTAGGTCGCTGACGTAAGGATTTTTGCCAGTAAAAAATTTCATAAAAATAGTCGTGTTGTAGATATAGTCTCTAAACCGACAGAAATCCCTTCGTACAAACGTTTTGGTTGTCACAAGTAACAAACCCCTTTGAAATTGATAACCGAGTATTCAAACCTCGGGTCGTCTTCTCAAGGAATTGCAGGGAGGTATGTTCTTATTATTGGTTATGAGTTTGTAAATTGGGGTTTAGGAAGTAAGGTGGGAATATGTTATATGACAAATAAAATAAAATAATAATAAAATAGACTCTTGGAAAGGTATGAGAAATTGGAAGTCCAGATTCAGTTATCCTTATCAACAATAATGAAAGTTGAATCTTAATTTCACTTAGTTAACCTTTGCTATAACAAGGGAAGGTCAAGCGACTAATTAGTTAGATCTTTGAATCCTAGTTAATTCCTAAGAAAAGATTGGGATTATTGAAGATCAATTCAATTGGCAAGATAACAATTAAAAATTATGCTGTTGAATTGGATAACTCCTGAGTTACTGATTTCTTAACCAAAACCAAAAGGAAAAGAGCAAATCTACTGGAATAAAAATGTCTTCAGATGGGAAGCAGTAATCATGTAAATAAAAGAAAGTAGTCATGAATTGAAATACCTCAAATAACATTAATTAAGAAAATTATATGTAACATGGAAGAGTTCATAAATTATATAAAAATAAAGAACTTGGGATTGAGAGTCACTCCTAAAACTAAGAGAAGTCCTAAATCCTAAGAGAGAGAGGAGAGAACCTCTCTCACAAAACTAATCTAAATCATGAGAAGTGAATTATGAGAGCCTTTTCATGAATGGATGCATTCCTCCACTTTATAGCCTCTAATCTGTGTTTTCTGGGCCGAGAACTGGGTCAAAAACAGCCCAGAATTCGCTGGTCTCGAATTCAACCACGCTGGAATTCCGTCACTGCGATGCGGCCGCATGGATCACGCGGTCGCGTCGCCTAGAGTCAGGAAAATTATAGCATATTATATATCAAATCGAAGCCCCGGACGTTAGCTTTCCAACGCAACTAGAACCGCGTCGTTTGGACCTCTGTAGCTAAAGTTATAGCTGTTTGAGTGCGAAGAGGTCAGACTGGACAGCTTAGCAACTTCTTCATCTTCTTGTATTCCTTCCACTTTTGCATGCTTCTTTTCCATCCTCCAAGTCATTTCTGCCCTATAATATCTGAAAACACTTAACACACATATCAAGGCATCTAATGGTGATAAGAGAGGATTAATAATAAGCAAATATAAGATCAAAGAAGCATGTTTTCAATCAAAACACATAATTAGGAAGGCAAATGTAAAACCATGCAAATAGTATGAATAAATGGGTAAAGAGTAGATAAAAACCACTCAATTAAGCACAAGATAAACCATAAAATAGTGGTTTATCAACCTCCCCATACTTAAACATTAGCATGTCCTCATGCTAAGTTCAAGAGAAACTATAAAGATGAAGAGGAATGGTATGAAATGCAACTTATCTATATGAATGCAACTACATGCAAAATGTTTCTACCTACTTGGTTAAAAGTAAAAAAATCTTTTAAGAACAAATATGAATTAGATTTCACTAATTCAAATCATGAAAATGAAGTACAAATAGACTTGTAGAAGAAAATAGCTCATGAAAGCCGGGAACAAGGAATTGAGCATCGAACCCTCACTGGTAGTGTATACACTCTAATCACTCAAGTGTTTAAGGTTCAATTCTCTCAATTTTCTACTATCCTTGCTTTCTAAGGCTTGCTCTTCATCTAACAATCAACACAAATTTAATGCACAGATACACATATCAAGAGGTCTTTTAAGGGTTGTAATGGGGTTAGGGTCAAGGTAGGATTGTATTTGGCCAAGTGGACTAAAATCTGAATCCTTAATTAACTTAAACTTTCCACCTAACTTAAACAATCCATGTAATCATAATACAAAATCTAACTATCCATTAACCATGTTTTCCACATATTCATGCATTCTAATTTTAAGTACAGTACATATGCATTGCTTTCAACATTTACTTTGGGGCATTTTGTCCCCTTTTTGCTTAATTGCTCTTTTTCTTTTCTTTTTTCTCTTTTTCTCTTTATATATATATATATATATTGTTTTTCTCAATGCATATGATTAAATTATTGAATGCATGAACATGTCCTAAACATTTCTTTCACATTTTCATAAAGATATATAACACCCAATTCTTAAACCAAATATTTCCAAACCCACTTTTTCCCACACTTAATTTATGAGCACTCTCACTAGTCTAAGCTAACCAAGGATTCAAATTAAGGACAATATTGTTTTCCGCTTTGAGTTAATGATGTGCTAAAGTAAAGAACAAAGGGGTAAAATAGGCTCAAATTGGTTTGCAAAGGATAATGAAAGGTAAGGCCATATGGGTATGTAAGCTCAGTGAAACAAAGGCCTCAATCATATAAGTGCATGTATACATCAAACAATGGAAATATAGAATTAAGCAAGACAGAGACCACAGTTTTAGAGAGAAAAATACACACTAAAACAGAATTTTGGTTGATAAAATGTAACCAATTCAAATAGGCTCAAAAATCTCACAGGTTTGGTGTGTTCGAGTTCTAAACCATGTTCCAGTATAATATCTCTTCAAACAAGTGTAACATTAAATTTTATTCAAATTAGTGAAATTCTCTAAAAGGTTTCTTGAAAAAGAAAATATTACTTTAACCAAGTGGTAAAATATGCACAAAAATCAAATAATCATGCAATCAAACATGCAAATGCAACAACTAACTACAAAGAAAAATTTAAACATTGGTGTTGAGACAAGAAAGTACTAACCCATGGAGATCGGTATCGACCTCCCCACACTTAAAGATTGCACCGTCCTCGGTGCATGCTGAGATGTGCAAGTAGATGAATCTTCTCCAAATTATGCTTTTCTCCAAGGATTTGCTGATGGACTTGTTTGTCTCCCCATGTAAACGTCTTCCGGTTTCCTTCCGGGTGGCCATCCTGAAAGAAAAAGGGAAGAAGAGTAACCCAGAAATAAAGATAGGAAAATAAATAAAACATGGGTTGGTTGATGCCAAATAATGAGGGTCTCAATTACATGGTAGCTACAACACGCAAGTGAGAAAACAATAGAAGCACATGGCATACCAGTGGTGCGAAAATTTGCAACAATGGAGAAGAGAATGGGGAAGGAGAGATAATATAAATTCATATCAATGCAAGAGTAATATAGATATAAAACATTGGCATTGATTTAAATAATATTACTCAATAAGAATGAAACAAGTCACTAAGCACTAAGAAAATACCAGAAAAGATGTAACAGTTGAATAAGAACATTTGAACACCAATAATAATTTTTAGAAAAATAAAAATATGCAATGAATGAAAGTATGCAAATAAATTAAATAAAATAGAATGGAAGTGAGAGAAAATAATAAAGGAAGAAGAAAGAAATAAGAAAAGATAAGAAGAATAAGGATTCGGAGAAGAAAAGATAAGAAAATTGGCACTAATCTGGATAGGTTGTGCGACGCTGGCGACGCGGTCGCGTGGTGCGCGATAAGGTTGGGCGACGCGGACGCGTGGGGCACGCGATCGCGTGACTCGATTTGTGCTAGTGGCGCGAGTGCAGCCTCGCGGTCGCACAACTCTCTGTTCGAAACTTGGTATTGCCAAAATCCAGGGTGATGCGGTCGCGTAGGGCATGCGATCGCGTGAGTGGCCTTATTTCCAATATAACTTGGACGCGTGGTTGACGCGTTCGCGTGGCAGGGCTTGTGCTACTAGCACGGGTCCAGCCCAACTCCAACTCAACTTTCTGCCATACACCCTTTTTACGCCGATTTCAGGTCACGCGGCCGCGTGGGTGACGCAGTCGTGTGGGAGGCCATTATTCCCATATGATGCGGTTGCGTGGGGTGATTTGTGCCATTGGCACACCTCCAGCGCTGCTCCTGCGAAACTCTCTGTTCATATTAATATTGTCTCCCATCTCCTTGCGACGCGGACGCGTCGCTGATGCGGTCGCGTCGCGTGCTCGCTCTCTTTTTTTTCTGAAAAGATGCAGAATGCAGTGTTAATATGAATGTGATGCAAAACTCCAGGTTCAATAAAATAAAATAAAACTTGAAAACAAATAAAACTAAATAAAAATGAAAAATGAACGATCATACCATGGTGGGTTGTCTCCCACCTAGCACTTTTAGTTAGAGTCCTTAAGTTGGACATTTGATGAGCTTCCTGTTATGGTGGCTTATGCTTGTATTCATCCAGGAATCTCCACCAATGTTTGTATCTCCAGTAACCTCCGGGGTCCCAAACTTGGCGCAGAAAGCCTTCAAGTAAGTTAAAGAAAGTGACCAGGCCCCAAGAGTGGTGATTGATAGAATGGATTCCGGGGTCCCAGACCTTGCCTTTGCACCCGTCTTTTGGTTGAGCAATATTGTTCCATCCAGGTGGCAAGCAGTCTGAATTCTCACGTAAGCGGCCAAACAACTTCCTAGACCCATTCAGTTGAGCTTTACACCAACCTTTGCATTTAAACTTAAAGCTTCCAACCATGATGAACCTTGCAGGACAATTCTTACCACTGACCATCTTCCTCTTACTCTTAATGCCACAAAGAGCTCTAAGTTGACCATTCGTCTCCAGTAGCCCATATTCAAGTGGGATTAGAAAGCTAAGGGATATGAAATTTACCCACTTGAATGTTGTGGAGGATGATGGCAACTTAGGGGGAGGTATTTTCAATGAAATTGCAAGCTCCACTCCCTTGTGCTCTTCTCTGATAATTACCACCTCTTTGTAAGCTTCTTCAATTTCAACCTCTTCCTCTTGGTAGCTTTCTTCCAATTCAATCTCCTTTCATTGCTTTCCAAGGGCATGGGAGGTTGTGCTTCTTCTTCTTGAATCTCCATCTCTTGATCAACCTCTTCCAAGTCTTTAACTGTGATATGCTTTGGAGGTTGTACACCCTCCTTAGCATCAATTTCAAACGTCTTGGAAGGGGATTCTATGACTGGACTTTCCCATGGAGGTTTTGCATCTCCTAAGTCTTCAACAACTTCTTTTTCTTCAATAATTCTGGCTTCCTCCACTTGTTCCAGTACAAAGTCATGCTCCGTACTGTTCACTGGAGTTTCTAGTATCTCCTTCATGCTACGTTCTTCATTAGATTGTCCACATGAAGCCATGGGGGTTCCTTGAGTGTCCGAACATCGGGAAACTAATTGAATTATCGCTTGCTCCAATTGACAAATGGTTGCCTGAAATCGATCCACTGTTTCCTTGAAACGATCCTTTGTCTCTTGATGCACTCGGCTTTCATAAATAGGATCATAGTGATCTTGGATTGATGGATATGGAGATGGTGAATATTGAAGTGGTGGTTCTTGTGAGTAATTAGGTTGGAATTGGGGTGGTTCTATATATAGTTCATATGGCTCATAAGGTGGTTGGTATGGTGGTTGAGGGTTAGGGTTATATGGAGGTGAATGGCGGAAAGGGGCTTGTGAGTTTGGTGGTCCAAAGTTATGTTGAGGAGAGGGTTCATAGGCATATGGTGGTGGTTGTTGATAATCAAAAGAGTGCTCACCATAGCCATTGCCTTGATATGCATCACAGAATGGTTGTTGATAGTCCATTGGAGGTGGTTGTTGCCATGAGGGTTGATTAAATCCTTGTGGCTCCTCCCATCTTTGATTCTTCTAACCTTGATGCCTGTTCTCATTATAGTTTCCATTCCTAACAACAACATTGGAATCAAACTTGAAGCGAGAGGGGTGAGAATTCATAGTAGCTAATAAAAAAATAAATAAAAAATAAAAATAAATTTAAATTAAAAGGTTATTTAAATTTTGAATTTGAAAATTAAATTTTGAAATTTTGAATTTTAAATTTTTGAATTTTGAATTATTTGAAATTTGATTTTTGAAATAAGATAAGATAAAATAAAAATTTTAACATAAAAAACCAATAACCTCTTAACTTAAGAAAAAGCAAAAATAAAAAACAAAAATAAAAATAAATAAACAAGCAAAAATAAAATATTTACAATAACCAATAATAAAGCACACGTTTACAATTTCCCGGTAACGGCGCCATTTTGACATTAGGATTTTTGCCAGTAAAGAATTTCATAAAAACAGTCGCGTTGTAGATATAGTCCCTAAACCGACAGAAATCCCTTCGTACAAACGTTTTGGTTGTCACAAGTAACAAACCCCTTTGAAATTGATAACCGAGTATTCAAACCTCGGGTCGCCTTCTCAAGGAATTGCAAGGAGGTATGTTCTTATTATTGGTTATGAGTTTGTAAATTAGGGTTTAGGAAGTAAGGTGGGAATATGTTATATGACAAATAAAATAAAATAATAATAATAAAATAGACTCTTGGCAAGGTATGAGAAATTGGAAGTCCAAATCAGTTATCCTTATCAACAATAATGAAAGTTGAATCTTAATTTCACTTAGTTAACCTTTGCTATAACAAGGGAAGGTCAAGCGACTAATTAGTTAGATCTTTGAATCCTAGTTAATTCCTAAGAAAAGATTGGGATTATTGAAGATCAATTCAATTGGCAAGATAACAATTAACAATTATGCTGTTGAATTGGATAACTCCTGAGTTACTAATTTCTTAACCAAAACCAAAAGGAAAAGAGCAAATCTACTGGAATAAAAATGTCTTCAGATGGGAAGCAGTAATCATGTAAATAAAAGAAAGCAGTCATGAATTGAAATACCTCAAATAACATTAATTAATAAAATTATATGTAACATGGAAGAGTTCATAAATTATATAAAAATAAAGAACCTGGGATTGAGAGTCACTCCTAAACTAAGAGAAGTCCTAAATCCTAAGAGAGAGAGGAGAGAACCTCTCTCACAAAACTAATCTAAATCATGAGAAGTGAATTATAAGAGTCTTTTCATGAATGGATGCATTCTTTCACTTTATAGCCTCTAATCTGTGTTTTCTGGGCCGAGAACTGGGTCAGAAACAGCCTAGAATTCGCTGGTCTCGAATTCAACCACGCTGGAATTTCGTCACTGCGACGCGGCCGCATGGATCACGCGGTCGCGTCACCTAGCATCAGGGGAACCATAGCATATTATATATCAAATCGAAGCCCCGGACATTAGCTTTCCAACGCAACTAGAGCTGCGTCGTTTGGACCTTTGTAGCTAAAGTTATAGCTATTTGAGTGCGAAGAGGTCAGACTGGACAGCTTAGCAACTTCTTCATCTTCTTGTATTCCTTCCACTTTTGCATGCTTCCTTTCCATCCTCCAAGTCATTTCTGCCCTATAATATCTGAAAACACTTAACACACATATCAAGGCATCTAATGGTGATAAGAAAGGATTAATAATAAGCAAATATAAGATCAAAGAAGCATGTTTTCAATCAAAACACATAATTAGGAAGGCAAATGTAAAACCATGCAAATAATATGAATAAGTGGGTAAAGAGTAGATAAAAACCACTCAATTAAGCACAAGATAAACCATAAAATAGTGGTTTATCAGTCGCATGCCATGTTTTCTTATGGTGTTGAACACTTTATTGAGGTCGGGTAACAACGACTCCTCTCTTTGTTTTTTTACCAGCATGTCATCTACATAAACCTCCATTAGCTTTCCAATGTGGTCGGCAAAGACTTTGTTTATCAGTCTTTGGTAGGTAGCCCTTGCGTTCTTGAGTCCGAAGGGCATAACTATATAGCAATAGTTTGCTTTTGGGGTTAAGAATGATGTCTTCTCTTGGTCGGGTTGATACATTGGGATCTGGTTGTATCCCGAATAAGCATCCATGAAGGAAAGGTACTGATAGCCTGACAAAGCGTCGACGAGTGTGTCGATGTTCGGAAGTGGGTAGGGATCTTTTGGACAGGCTTTGTTGAGGTCAGTGTAATCAGTGCACATCCGCCACTTCCCATTTGACTTTTTGACCAACACCACGTTGGCTAGCCATAGTAGGTATTTTTACCTCCCTTATGAATCCTGCCTCCAGAAAGGCCTGTACTTGCTCCTCTATAGCCTGCGACCTTTCTGGGCCGAGCTTCCTACGCTTTTGTTGTACTGGCCGAGACCCTGGGTATATGGCTAACTTGTGGCACATTAGTCCGAGATCAATACCAGGCATGTCGGCAGCCTTCCATGCAAAGAGGTCGGAGTTATCTTTTAGGAGCTTTATTAGCAGTTCCTTTAGGTCTTCTCTCAGATTTGCTCCTATAGTGGTTGTTTTGTTTGGATCGTCTCCGATTTGAACTTCTTGAGTTTCACCTTCTGGGTGAGGGCGGAGTTCTTCGCGAGCTCGAATTCCCTCAAGTTCTATAGTATAGGTTTCTTTTCCTCTGGGGTCGCCTTTAAGGTTCAGACTTTCATTGTAACAGCGTCGCACGAGTTTTTGGTCTCCTTTTATGGTAGCAATCCCTTCTGGAGTGGGAAACTTTATGCATAGGTGTGGAGTGGAGACCACGGCGGCAAGCTGGTTTAACGTTGTCTGACCTATTAACGCATTGTAGGTTGAGCTCACGTCGACTACGATGTAATCTATGCTCAATGTCCTGGATTGAGTTCCTTTCCCAAAGGTTATGTGTAGTGGGATGTACCCTAATGGCTGAATTGGGGCGTCTCCTAGTCCGAATAGGCTATTTGGATATGCTCTGAGCTTTTTTTCTTGTAAACCGAGCTTGTCGAAGGCAGATTTGAACAGTATATCTGCAGAGCTTCCTTGGTCGACCAATGTTCGGTGGAAGTTGGCATTGGCGAGTATTATGGTAATGACCACAGGGTCATCATGCCCCGGGATGATGCCCACGGCGTCTTCTTGAGTGAAGGTAATGGTGGGAAGGTCGACCAACCTGTCTCTTCCTCCAACATGATACACCTCTTTAAGGTGTCTTTTGCGAGACGATTTAGAGATCCCTCCTCCTGCGAACCCTCCGTTTATCATGTGAACATGCCTTTCAGGGGTGTGAGGAGGACGTTCAGCTCATCCAACCTCTTCGTCCCTTCTTCTCTTCTTTGGTTCGTCTGCTCTATTGGCTAAGAACCGATTTAGTCTTCCTTCCCGGGCTAGATTTTCTATGGTGTTCTTTAGGTCATAACATTCGTTGGTAGGGTGCCGTAGACTCGGTGGTATTCGCAATACTCTGTCTGACTTCCTCCTCTTTTGTGTTTAATCGGATGGGGGGGCGTGATCTTTTCAGTGTTGCATATCTCTCTGTATACATCCACAAGGGACACTCTGAGCGGAGTGTAATGGTGGTATTTTCTAGGTTTTTCAATAGGTTGGTCTTCTTTTTTCCTGAACTCTTTATCCTTATCCCGAGATGGGTAGGAGAATCCGGATTTTAAGGCTTCTCCTAGTTGAGAGTTCTCCTCCATATTAATATACTTTTCTGCCCGTTCTTGTACCTCGTTCAGAGATGTTGGGTGCTTTTTGGATATGGAGTGGCTAAAGGGTCCTTCTCTTAGGCCATTAATGAGACCCATGATGGCTGTCTCTGTCGGCAGACTTTGTATGTCTAGACATGCTTTGTTGAATCTTTCCATGTAGCTACGGAGGCTTTCCCGATCTCCTTGTTTAATCCCTAGCAGGCTTGGAGTGTGCTTGGCTTTGTCCTTCTGGATGGAGAATCTAGCTAGGAACTTTTTGGCCAAGTCGTCAAAGCTTGCTATTGATCTTGGTGGCAAGCTGTCGAACCACTTTATTGCCGTTTTGGTCAAAGTGGTCGGGAAAGCTTTACATCAGATTGCATCTGAGGCATCTGTAAGATACATCCGACTTCTGAAGTTGCTGAGATGATGACTTGGATCAGACGTGCCGTCGTACAGACTCATGTCGGGTGCTTTGAAGTCCTTCGGGACTTTAGCTTTCATGATCTCTTTTGTGAACGGATCTTGGTCCTTGTGGGGGTTGTCTTTGTGGCTGGATCGAGTGGTCTTAGTTTTGAAATAAGCTTTGATCTTGAGGAGCTTGTCCTCCAGCTTTTGACGCCATCTTGTTTCTCTACGAAGGTCTCGCTCGGCCTCCCGCTGCCGGTCGGCTTCTTGCTCCAGCTGTTTAAGGTGATGTTGTTGTTCTCGGATAGCTTCCAAGATTTCTGCGTTTGGGGGTTGCTTTTCCTCCTTATTTTAAGGTGTATCTTTTGGCGTGGCTTCCGTGTTCTTATGCGGCGTTCTGTCCTCCAAGCCAGAGATATGATCGTTGTCAAGGTTATCCTCCATGATGATGGGATGACTTCCAGGTTCCCCGGCAACGGCGCCAATGTTCTGAGGGCTACCTGAAACTGAAGGTCGATCTCGGAGGAGATCTGCTGTGGTGGCCGGAGCTGTCGAGTCTAACTTGTTGGATCTGGTGGTGCTGCTGATCCTCGATCACCGGAGGGTGGCGGTACCTGCAAGAGACTCCGATGCTTAAGTTAGCACGGGTTTTAAGCAGGTTTTTGTGTAGAATCAAAGTATGAGTTATACCTGGATACTCCAGTGTATTTATAGTGGTGTGGAGTGACCTCCCTTTGAGATAAATTAGTTATCTTATTTTATCTTTTGTGGGTGGGTCCCCTTATCTTTGGCCAGCCGCCTTTAAGCGGGCTGTGATCTTCTGCTTTGGGCCTACTTGGACCCTTATAGCAATTTGGCCGAGCTCTTTGGGAAGAGATCGGTGTCGACCAACCTTTCTAAGAGGTCGGTCATTTTAGTCTTCATCCAGCCCGACTCGCCTAGCTTGACTCATGGGTTTGAACACTTAGGATATAGTAGAGGGGAAGTGATTTCAGGGCTAATCCTACTAGGAATCTGGATAGAGCTGCTAATCTTCCGTTTGGTTGTTGGACTTCTTTGACACAGGTTGGGCTCTTCATGTTGAGAATTGCTTGGCACTTGTCTGGGTTTGCTTCTATGCCCCTTTGGCTGAGCATGAAGCCTAAGAACTTCCCGCCTTCTACTGTAAAGGTGCATTTTGAATGGTTCAACCTCATCCCATGCTTTCTTATGGTGGCGAATACCTCAGAGAGGTCGGACAGAAGTGTTGCGCTCTCTTTGGTTTTGACGAGCATGTCATCTACATATACCTCCATGAGTTTTCCTATGTGGGAGGAAAATACTTTGTTCATTAGTCGCTGGTATGTAGCACCTGCATTCTTCAATCCAAAAGGCATTACTATGTAGCAATAGTTTGCCTTTGGGGTTATGAACGAGGTCTTTTCTTGGTTTGATTTGTGCATTAGGATTTGATTGTATCCCGAGTACGCATCCATAAAGGATAGATATCGGTAGCCTAAGGTCGAGTCAACCAGAGCATTGATGCTAGGAAGAGGGTAAGGATCTTTGGGGCAGGCATTGTTGAGGTTAGTGTAGTCAACACACATCCTCCATTTTCCATTTTGTGTTTTCACCAAAACGATGTTTGCTAGCCACAGCGGGTACTTTACTTTTCTTATGAATCATGCCCCTAGCAGGGCCTGTACTTACTCTTCTACGGCCTGTGTTCTTTCAGGCCCGAACTTTCGACGCTTTTGCTGAACAGGTCAGGAGCCCGGGTATATTGCCAGTCTGTGAGATATCAGGTCGGGGTCTATGCCTAGCATGTTCGAGGCCTTCCACGCAAAGAGATCGGTATTTTTCTGAGGAAATTCATGAGCTGTTCCTTGAGGTCTTCTTCCAGATTAGTTCCTATGTTGGTGGTCTTATCCGGGAGATCTCTAATCTGTATTTATCCTGTTTTGCCTCCAGGTTAGGGGCGAAGCTCTTCCCGAGTTCGGATTCCTCCAAACTCGATTGTATTGATCTCCTTGTTCCCCAGGCTTCCTTTAATGTTGAGGCTTTCATTATAGAATTTTCATGCTAGCCTCTGGTCTCCCTTAATGGTGGCAATCCCTTTTGCTGTGGGAAACTTCATACAGAGGTGAGGTGTTGAGACGACAGCCGCAAGTCGGTTTAGAGTGGTCCGACCTATCAAAGAGTTGTATGCCGAGATGACATCTACAACGATGTAATCTATGCTCACTGTTTTTGATCTTGTACCCTTTCCGAAGGTGGTGTACAGGGAGATGTACCCAAGAGGCTGAATTGGTGTGTCCCCTAGCCCAAACAACTATCCAGGTAGACCTTCAGAACCCTTATTTCCAGCCCGAGTTTATCAAAAGCGAATTTGAATAAGATATCCGCCGAGCTGCCCTGGTCGATCAGGGTTCTGTGGAGGTTGGCGTTTGCCAAGATCATCATTATTACCACCGGGTCATCGTGTCCGGGTATTATCCCTTCGGTGTCCTTCTTGATGAATGAGATGGTCAGTAGGTTGGGTAGTTTAATTCCCTCTCCGACTTGGTAGACCTCCTTAAGCTGCCTTTTTCGGGATGACATCGACATTCGTCCCCCAGCGAACCCTCAGTTGATCATGTTTATATGGCGCTCCGGGGGGGTTTGAGGTGGACGCTCTTGTCGTCCTTCCTCTTCGTCTCTTATTCTCTTCTTTGGATCGTCCGATCTATTAGCCAGGTATCTGTCTAACTGGCCTTCTCTTACCAGCTTTTCTATGATATTTTTTAAGTCGTAGCATTTGTTGGTGGAATGTTCATAGAGCTTGTGGTATTCACAGTATTCTGTCAGACTTCCTCCCATTTTGTGTTTGATTGGACATGGAGGAGGAAGCTTCTCTGCGTGGCATACCTCTCGATAGACATCCACTAGCGAGACTCTGAGAGGGGTGTAATTGTGGTACTTCCAGGGCTTCTCTGTGCTCTATTCTTCTTTCCTTTTAGGTTCCTTATCTTTATCGCGGGCCTGGTAGGACGGGTTTGGTCAAGCCAGAGGTTTCCTAAGTCAGGAATTTTCCTCCATATTGATGTACTTCTCTGCCCTTTCTTGAATTTCATTTAGAGAACCCGGATGTCGCTTGGAAATTGACTAGGAAAATGGGCCTTCTTTGAGGCCATTGACTGATCCCATGATTACAGCTTCAGTGGGTAAGTTCAGAATTTCCAGGCATGCCCTGTTGAATCTTTCCATGTACTCACGGAGGGTTTCTCCGACCTCTTGTTTGACTCCTAGCAAGGTTGGTGTGTGTTTTGGCTTATCCTTCTGAATGGAGAACCTATTCAGGAACTTTCGGAATAGGTCATCAAAGCTGATTACCAATCTGGGAGGTAAGGTGTCGAACAACTTCATTGCTGCCTTGGTCAGGGTGGTTGGAAATGCTTTACAACGGGTAGTGTCTGAGGCACCTGCTAGGTACATTCTGCTCTTAAAGTTGCTGAGATGGTGCCTGGGGTCAGTAGTCCCGTTGTAGAGGTCCATGCCGGGCGTTTTAAAGATCATTGGGACTTTGGCCCACATGATCTCTTCGGAGAATGGGTCTTTTTCCCCCAGGGAATTGTTTTTCCGATCTGTCTGGGTAGTTCGGCTTCGGAGATCGGTTTCTAGCTGTTGGAGCTTTTCCTCTATCTCCCTTCGGAGATTGATGCCAATGTTCCGAGGGTCACTTGACACGCTGAATTGGGCTTAAACGTGAGGTCCAGATCCCTTTGGGGGCAGCGTCCGACTTGCTTGGTGTCGAGGTACTGCCTGTCCGAGTTCCTCGTGAGGAGGTGGGGGTGGTACCTGCTAGAGACTCCGATGCTTAAGTTAGCAAGGGCTTTAGGCAGGCTTTTAGTATATTAGAACTTGAGTATACCTGAGGGGTGTCAGTGTATTTATAATAGAGTAGATAACCACCTTTGTTGGAGTAGTTCCATCTTATCTTATCTTATATCTTGGGGGTTTGTTGGAGTTTATCTTTTGAAGGAGATAGAAGTTTAGTCATGGCTTCTAGAAGCAGTGACCTGTCGCGTTTGATAAGTGGACCTGGTCTCCTTGGTTGGCGTCCGACCTCTTCAAAGAAGTCGGGTGTGGGATGAGAGGCCACCTTTTAAAGTTAGTCCTTTCGTCCTTATTGGGCCTGACTTAGTATTTGGGTCAGAGTATGAATAGTAAAGATTGAACATATATATTGTTGTTAAATTAAACCCTCGAAGAAATCATCCCAAGTTGACCGACATTGATGCAAGCCAAGAAAATGATGTGATGTTAGGGTTTTGTCTTGTGGTTTATATATGTAGTGGGGACTGGGAATTGCTTCAAATTTATAAACTAAGATCACATATTTGATATTCCCTTGTCAAATTCAAGAGACGTACACCAACGAAGACTTTGTCTTGATCTTTTAATTAGAGGTTTCAATTTTAAACTTTGGACATAACAAATTTTTCTTCACGATATTTCTGCAAAATTAGGTCGAATTAGTCAAAGTCTTAATAATAGTTAAAAATTATTAAATAATTTAAAATATTTTACTAAATTTGTTACTCGATCAATAGTCTTTGTAGTTGACGAGCCCAAATCGATTGCATATCAAAGGAGGTCGAGAGAAGAATTATAGAAAGGAGCATTCAAAAAGAAGATTTCAAATTTAAGGAAATAAGCGCAAACAGTTATTTGGTGAGCTAATGGGCAAGTGACGTGTCGGCATGTCACAAGGTGTTTGAGTGTAATTTCCTACAAATTGTCAGTCCGCAAAATAATTGAGGTAAATTTGACAACATGATGTTCGAGTAAGGAGATTCAATTGGTAGTTTTTTCGATTGAGAGAGAGATTAGTTTTGAAAGTTGGTGAATGTGGCATATGAGATGGTCATCAGATATGTATTTGGCAAAAACGGTTATTTTCGAGTCCGTTTTGGAGTCGACAAATGACAACATGAGATTGGCAAAAAATGCCTAAAGATAGTGACAAGCAACGAACAAAGAGTTGAAAATTCTCTTCAGAAGCACACTGTCACAAACTCTCACATTCCAGCTACTTTCTAAGACTTTGTCTTGAGTTAGTTTTCTGTAAATTTTCTTCTATTTTTTTCTTCATTATTTTTTACAAATTTTGTACTTTACATTTAAGTAATTTACTTTTATTGCAAAGTTAACTTATTTTTTTGTACTTTATCAAGTTCTTTATTTTAGTTGATACCTTTGAAATTTTGTGAAGGTTCTTTTTATTTTCCGAATACTTTGAAACTATAAAGTGTTTTACACATTAAATTGTTCAAAAAAGTCAATTTATTTAATTTCTTTATTTATCTCTGCAAAATTCTTTCTTCTTCATCATTGACAGAGTGAGGATTTTGATATACATAGAATTGGTATCCACAAAAAGGAATAAATTTTGCTCTCAGATATTAAATTTCAAACCACTTGGATTAGTTGCAATTCATTATTACTTTTGATTGCTAAAAATCTGCATAACAAAATCACTAAACATAATATATATATCAATATTTTAATTATAATTTTCACATGAAAACAATTTCATATAAGAGTGTTATCAGTTTAATTTTGGACCAAAAATCAGCCGAATTTACCAATTCAATTCCTATACGGCGTTAACCAATCAATTTGTTGTTTATGCTACAACCGAATCAAACAAAAAAAAGCAATTTTTTTTTTATTTTAAACTTGGTGGTAGCAAATTTCATTTCGATTTTATAGTAATTTTGGATCCGGTTCGATAACTTACACCACTACTTTCATATGAGTAACCGTTTAAAAAAATTAAAATAAAATAATTCAAGAGGGATGCAGCTACACCAAAGCATCAATCATGGAAGCTCATTTTCAGCAGATGATGAAAGTCGTCTTGAATTTTAGCAAGTTTCCCTCCCCTTCAACAGTTATATCCATTACAGATTTTGTCAAAGACGTCAAAGTAGCACCTTTGAATTTGTCAACAATCTCCCTCTGTTGCTCATTCAATTCGTTGTATGTAACTTTTTTAAGAAAATTATCCCCTACAATATTTTAATATAAACAAATCAATTCAGATTTGAACATGCAATAAAAAAGGCTCAATTATCAATAAGAACACATCGAATTCATTTTCTGTATCTAAATAAATCTCAAATAAACTAAGAAATGAACCGAAATCACTTAAGGAATAAAAAATTTTGTCAATACTTATTAGCAGCGTCAAGTAAACCTCAGTTAATTCACAAAGAACCGAAATTAGTTCAGATTTGAACAAGCAGTCATAAAGACTTAATTATCAACAAAAACACATTGAATTTATTTCTGGATCCAAATGAACCTTAAATAAACTAAAAAATGAATTGAATTTTTTTATCAAAACCAATAAACTAACAACACAGTTCTATTCAATGCCTAGTTATAGAGAAAAATAAATGTAAAAACGGGAAAGTATAATACCACCTGAATTTAGGTCTAGTGCATCTCCTATCTTGGCAGGGGTTATGTAGACTTTTTCATAGCGCGTGTCCAAGAATCCATGATAGAGATCACAGCAAAGAATCAATTTCCTCAAGAGCTTGTGTGAGACATTTAATTCTAGGATATGTCTCAATGCATCAAATCCCATTTCGTCAACGATAGCTTTCTTTTGTTCACAAGTCGGCAAATACCCTAGCTATCGATCTCGTTGAGCATCTCAAATCATGAGTTTTCTGCAATGATTTTGAAATATTATGTTATATGAAATATTTAGAATACAAAAATAGAGTTGATTTAATGTGTATTTGTTTACATTATAATGTGTTTTCTCCTTTTTTGAGATGGTATTCTTTTTCATTTTGGCTGTAAGAAATAAAAAATTTAGTCAATACTTAACAGCAGCATCAACTAAACCTTAGTTAATTCACAAATGAACCAAATTTAATTCAGATTTGAACAAAAACTAACTAAACAACCCCACATGAACAAGTTCAGCAAATTCAAGCTAAATGAAACCAAATGAACGTAAACTAAACTAAGAAATGAATCAAAATTTTTTAAGGAATAAAAAATGTGTTCAATACTTAACATCAGCATCAGGTCAACCTCACTCAATTTACAAATTATCTGAAATTGGTTCAAATTTGAACAAAAATTAACTAAACAACCCTACATGAACAAGTTTAGCAAATCCAAGCGAAACCAAACTAAATGAACCTAAATTAAACTAATAAATGAACCTAAATTTCTTAAGGTATAACAAATTTGGTCAATACTTAACAGTAGCATCAAGTGAACCTCTGTTAATTTACAAATGAACCGAATTTGGTACAAATTTGAACAAAAAGTCATAAAGACTCAATCAGCAATAAAAACACATTCAATTCATTTTTGCATGTAAATGAACTCAATTAAACTTAGAGATGAACCAAATTATTTATTAGATGTAATAAACTAACAACACAGTTCTATTCGATGCCCTAGTTACAGAGAAGAACAAGAAACACTGAATTAGAAAACTCGATCTACTAAATTAAAGAACTCGATTCACTAAACCCTAAACCGAACTAGTAGAAATGCGAGAATTGCGAGAACGTGCAGAGGAGAAAACTGCACATAATAATAAGTAGTTTTATCAGTACGATGAGAAATTATTGTTGTTCTTTTTCTGTGTTTTTCGTTGATAATCTCAAAGCACCACCAAATTTTGCAGTAGTTTCTGCATAGAATTTGAAAGAATTTTGAGAGATTTTGATAGAGATTTGAAATTTTTTTTCTTGCAGTTTTGAGTTGGAAGAACTAATAGTTTTTTTATATTCTAGGACGAAGAGAGAAGCAACATTTAGGGTTTGGGTGTGTGTAACACTGATAAACCCATATTTTATGATGTATTTTGTGCCTAATTTGAGAGATTTATTCAATCCTTCACCCACTTATTCATATTAATTGCATGGTTTTACTTCTCCTTCCTTATTATGTGATGTATGTGAAAAACATGTTTCCTATGCTTTTAAATTAATTATTTTAATCACCTTTAATTCCATTCGATGCCGTGATCAGTGTGTTGAGTAGTTTCAGATCTTCTAAGGTAGGAATGAGTCAAAGGATGGAAAGAAAACATACAAAAATGGAAGGAAAGCACAAAACGGAGTCCTTGAAGAAACTGGCATCCACGCGATCGCATGGACGACGCGATCGCGTGCCAAGCGCGAAGAAGCAGCGACGCAGCCGCATGACTGACGTGACCGCGCGCCTTAAGCAGAACGCACATGACGCGGTCGCATGACTGACGTGACCACGTGGCAAGAAAAGCTCCGAATGACACGACCGCGTGACCCACGCAGACGCGTGACAGAGGCCACGCACCAGAAATTGCAGAAAACGCTCCCAGCGATTTCTGAAGCCCTTTTGGCCTAAATCCAAGTCTAGAAGGCATAGACCAGAGGTTATGAAGTGAGGGAATGCATCCATTCAGGGAGGACTGGCCAATTTTTACTTTCCATGAATTAGATTTAGTTTAGAGAGAGATTCTCTCTCTCTTTAGGATTAGGGTTTAGATTTAGGATTTTTATTCACTTTCAGGATTTTCTCTTTTGATCAGGTTCAATATTCCTTTTATTTACTTTTGCAAGCTACTTTGTGAATCCTTTCATGTTACAGATTATTTGAATTAATGTTATTTGAGGTATTTCAGTTTAATATTGATTTCTCTTATTCATGCTATTGTTACTTTTACTCTGAAGATATTTTTATTCCAAGTAGATTTATTTTTCTCCTTTTGGTCTTGGTTAAGAAATCAATAACTTAGGAGTTATGCAATTCAACAGCATAATTGATAATTGTTATCTTTGTTAATTGAATTGAACTTCTGTAATCCCAATCTTTTCTTAGGAAATAAATAGGATTCGAAGATCAAACCAATTAATCCCTTGACCTTCCTTTATCTTAGTAAAGGTTAACAAAGTGGAATTAGGATTCAACCATCATCATCATTGCTAAGGATAGCTAGGATAGGACCTCTAATTTCTGATACCTTGCCAAAAGTTCGCTTTACAGTATTTATCTATTTTCAATTGCCATTTAATTTACTTGCCATTAAATTACTCGTTCCTCATTCTTGAAACCCCAATTTTACAATCTCCATAACCAATAATAAGAACATACTTCCCTGCAGTTCCTTGAGAAGACGACCCGAGGTTAAATACTCGGTTATCAATTTTAAGGGGTTTGTTACTTGTGACAACCAAAACTTTGCACGAAAGGGATTTTTGTTGGTTTAGAAATTATATCTACAACGCGACTGTTTTTATGACATTCTTTACTGGCAAAAATCTCGTTCGTCAAACACGCTCTCATTGATGAGAGTAATTTTTTTGGTATTGGGTCTGCTTGGTTGAACTTGGATGCAAAAATGCTTGGATGTGTAGTTGGGATCTTACTTTTTTGTCGTTGATTTTGTAACCATTGGTCTAACATCCTCATTTCCCATAATGTGACCAATGCAATCTATACCACAGTGGAGACAAAAATACGAATACAATGTCACCTTTAGAAGAAACTAACAAAGATACAACAAATTAGCCATAAACAAAATTACAAAACCAAAACAAGTCAATAAACTATTTTTTCAATGATCTGATCATTGTATTGCCTACAGATTGACAACATCAATTGCTTCAATTTTCGGAAAGGAGATGAATCGAAAAGTCAATTGAAATATCTCACCGGAGAGAGCACTAACGCAAGTTTTCATGTAAAAATTCAGCTTGAACTTATATATGGCTATCCTCACATCTTTCGTATTTGCTTGAACAATGAAATTTCTCATTGAGTAAATTCCATATTCATGAATAGTAGTCTTAAAAACCGCCACATTGGCCGTTTAATGTATACGATCACCTTTAACAGAACAAAATAAAATTAACATATATAAACTTCACACATATAATATCACCATATTTTAGTTTAAGTAGTAGTAGGATACACACCATTTCATCCTGGAGCACCAATTCTAAGCTACATATATATGTGGAATTCCATGATCTAGGAAGCTCGTATAAACGGATAACTCCAAAAACCAAATTCTAAGTAGGGCTGGCAATGGGTAGGGTTAAGGTAGAGTAGAGTTTGGACTCTACCTTAACCCTACCCGCGAGTTGAAAATTTTCTGAAAACTCTACCCTACCCTACCCGCGGGTTGAGAATCTCTCAACCCTAACCCTACCCGCACTCTAAAGTTCTAAACCCTACCCTACCCGACCTTACCTACAGAAAAACAAAAAATTTTCAAGCAAACATAAAATTCAACCATTCCAAATTTTATACATATTAATAAAATAGAAAATAAAAAACTAAGTTCAAATTAAAATTAAAAACAATAAAATTTTAAATAAATCCAACATAAAATTACAAATAATATGATCATCAACTAGCTTAGTGGTTATTTCAAGTTTTATAAGAGGAAGATTGTGAGTTCAACACTTACTTTCTTTAGTACATAGATAACTTTTACATATATATTATATAATATATTAGGAGTGCGAGTAGGGTATACCTTGAACCCGTACCCTACCCTACCTGCAGGCAAACTCGCACCGTACCCTACCCTATCTGTAGTGGATCGGGTAGACAACCCTACCCGAACGGGTTGGTCCGGGTTGGGTACCCGTGGGTAGGGTATATATTACCAGCCCTAATTCTAAGCCAGTTTGGATGGATTTATGTCTGCAACACGACCAACCTTTTGATTAATTAGAGCCATACCAATGACAGAAAGAATTGTAAGCTCTCTCGAAGGTGGGATAAAAGATCCAAACTAAAAAAGTTATGGTAAAAAATAACTACCAACTTCTAATATATAAAGACCATGTCATCTGTCATATAAGAACAGTTATTCATCTGTTTTTGAATTTCACCAAATAGCGCAAAAATTAGGACATCTTTTAAAGAAACGAACTAAATTTTACAACGGAATAGATCAGTTAGCAATATGGGGTTAAGCCCACTCAACCAATAAGAATAAAGTATTGTTCATTAATCCTATCGTTTTGGGATTGTTGATGTTATAACATGCACTAAATATAAGGGATAAAAAGGGACTTTAGTTGCGATTCATCATGAACTTCTGGCACTTTCAGCACACGTCAAAGTGAGATTTATAGTGAACAGTTGCGATTTTGTTACCACGCATTAAGATTTTAGGATGGAATTCACTTTGTTGTTAGGCTCCTTTATAATAATAAATAAATTTATGCCTTAGAAGTCTATATGAGAGATGAGAGAGAGAGAGACCACGTGGAGACTAAACGCCGTCATTTAATAGAAACTGGTAAGGTATTGGTTCGATTCGATCAGCCAGGAGTTTTGTAATTCAGTCCCATTTTTAGAACCGTAATCTTAGTACAACGTGCCTATTAATACATTAGTAAAATATAAAAACACTATATATAAATTTTTTTTACCAAAGATAAGGAGACTCGAATACACAATCTCTAGATGAGTATGAAAAAACTATGCCATTTAAATCCATGACCTCTAAATAAGTACGAAGATTGAAAAACTATGCCATTTTACTATAGCTTCTTAATAATATATATAAACTTTACTTTTTCTATCTTTATACAATTTGATAAATAAAATATTTTTATTTTATAGAGACTTTTTAGAAACAATAACTGAAATACAAACCAAATTCTACCCTCTTTAGTCCCAAAAAAAAAAAGTACCGTCTTTTTTCCTGAGAATGTTTCAAAAATGAAAACCCCAAACCTCAAATAGTGGTGGGTGCAAATTTATGTATAGTCGTTCATCAAACAGATGTTGCTTTCATTCAACGCTTCATTCTTCAGGGTTTCTCTCTTCATGGCTTCCAATTCACAAACGTTGAATATCTTAATGACGTTGTAATTACTCTTATTGCTTTCACACCTTACTTTAACTATTTTGTTCTTGTTTCATTCGAAGTTTCAATCTTTTTTTAATGATTCGTTATTTTGGTTTGCAAGAGACTCTGATAGATTTTCAGTAGCCAGTAGACATTGAGTTGAACTTAGCTGAAGGGTAAACATTCAGGTGCATAAATTTATAATTTCTTTTTAGATGATGTATATTTGGAGCATTATGCAGTGTTTAGGAAGTGATTGTGAGGGATCATTGGAAGGTTTAAGTGGTAATATCATGTTATTCATAGCATTTTGTTTTCCAAGTAATTATATTTACTTGAATTGAAATGGAAATTCTCTCTTCAAACTTCTGCTTGGGAGAGTAGTGAACTGTTTGATCGTTTGCATTAGTAATGGGAGTTTTGGGATATTAAATTAGAATCACTGGTTGTTGTTGTTTGTTCTTCCCTCCAACACCTCAACTTTGAAACACACTCTAAAGGATTAGTGCTTTGAAGTGGGAGGGTCTGTTTATGTAGGAAGCATTGCACATCATAGAAGCTCACCAAAAATGTTATGTTACTAATTTACTTTCTTGAGATTAGTGGTTTTCAATTCATTCAGGATGTTTAGAATTGATAATCTTAGCACACACGACATGGACCTTTAAGAAAACTGTTTCAATGATGATATCTTGAAACATGCTTTATATTAATTGGAATCATGGAATGTTGAGAAAACATATGGATATTGAGAAGCTGTGCCTGTTCTGTTATATGCTGCTCATTGTTAAGTTTGTACTTTGTAGAATGAGAAACGAATGAGTGGTAAAAGCAATTCGCAATGTAACAATGAGTAGCAAAAAAGTAATATTTCAAGTTCACAGGTTATCTTTCGCTTTTCCATTATTCTCTCTCTGTTTCTCTCGAGTCTTGTGAATCATTGGGTGGATATTTTAGGATCTTCAACTAGTTCAAGTGCCATCTCGGATCAGCTAAATTACATAAACATGATCTATATGTGGCCTTTGTTTTTATTATTTTTGCCAATGCTTTCTTATATACTTCAAGTAGTCATCTGAATCAACTTCTCATTTTGTTCCCTGAAATTGATGTACTACTATGAGTTTGTTTTGTATTAGCAGTAAGCTTATCTTATTCACATTAAACCTCATATCCATACTTTATACATATCCTTTGTTTTCTTCTGTTTGTTAAGCAGTCTGTGAATAAAGTGAGTATGAAAATGTTCTATCTTAATAAAAACAAAATTATAAGAAATATGAAACCAAGGTCTACTTGTGATGGCTACTGATTAAATGTTAAATCTTTCTGATATTATTGGCAATGCTTTATTTTAATGTCTTAACTAGGATGAGTAAGTATAATAAAGAGGAAGTACTTCAGAAAGCCGAAAAGGATCTAGCAGCAGTGCCAGATCACTACATGTCCCGACTAGTCAAAGAATTGCAGGGTACCGATTTTTGGAAGCTACGACGAGCATACTCGCCTGGGTATGCTTAATGTAACTTTTTTTTTGTTGAGGACAAAAATACTTTCATCTGATACATGCCTTTAGTGTTTGCAGATACAAGAGTATGTTGAAGCAACTACTTTATGCGGTTTCTGTAAAAATGGTATGCTTTTGACGCTTGACGAGATAAACAACACATTGTTACCACTTAGTGATCCATCACTTCAGCCTCTGCAAATAAATATCCTTGACTATCTATTAGGGGTGAATATATTTTTTCATTTTATTTATTATCCATGTCAGTGACTTATTTATGCTATTAATAGAATATTAGTTGATAACACACATACACTAACACCATATAACAATATGTTTCCATTCAAAGAGATTTACAAGTGCGCTTGATTTTTCTGTAATGAATATAACCAGTTATGTTGGCTTTTTTTTTAATACAGTTATATGATTTTTATAGAACATGAAGTATGCTTAAAATCATATTGCGATTTTTCTCCAACGTCTATTTTTTAAAGGTGCTGAACATTCTTTTACAGCTTGCGGATTTGACTGGAGAACTGATGCGTCTAGCTATTAGTAGGATATCAGATGGTGAGCTTGAATTTGCTCAGAAGATATGCAGATTTACTCGTGATATATACGGAGAGCTTACAGTTGTAGTGCCACATATGGGTGATAGTCATGATATGAAGACAAAGATGGAAATAATGCTCCAAAGTGTCATGAAAATAGAGAATGGTAATGTTAGCAACACGGAAAGTTTCATTTTATAAACTTTTATGCCTTAAAAGTCTTACTTGAGTCTGAAGATAGTAATATAACAATTGATGGAGAACTAAAAGGTTAAATTACCAAGGGTCATTTTGTTTTTTCATTTATTTTATGTTAGGTCCTTAAAGTTTAGTAGTTTGTAATAAAGTCTTATATTGTACAAAATTAAGGAAACTTTGGAACAAGGGTTAAGTTGTCTCTGTTTGATTTCAAGGTCACTAGTTTATGTTGTGGAATCAACCACCTGTTGCAGTTATCAGGATAAGCTGCCTACATTATTTTCTTTGGTGTCCCCCTTTTATAGGGTCCTATAATTTAAATATTTATAGTGTAGTATAGAACTTGTTTACAAATTTTAATGTATTGGGATATTATAAAATAATGAAATAAGTGCTCTGTTGTCGTAAGTGCTTGATGTTATTCCTGCGTTCATGTAATTGATGCTTATAAGAAGTGTATCTTCTTAATTTTTATAACTGTATTTACATCTAAAGTCGTTCTTGCCCTTTAATTATGATGCTTGCATGAATGATGATAATGATGATTCCTACCTATGCATTCTCTGCTCATATAATGAGCTTTTTAGTTTGTCTTGAAAATGTTTCAAGTCTTCTAATGTATTCAACTTTCACCCGAAATCTTGCTAACAAATGTTTCTTAATGTAGCTTGCTTTAGTGTTCATGTGAGAGGATCAGAGTATATCCCACTTCTTGGATCTAACGACCCGGGTTCTTTCTTGGTTGGAGTTGCAGATATCGAACTATGAGGTATGTTCATTCTTCTCTCGCATTCCTCCTTCATTTTTAAGTTGCCAATTTTCTATTTAACAATTTCCAATGAAGCGGGAGTTTCCATATAACAGCAATCCATTGAATGCTTAATTTGTCAAGGTTGATATCACTGCACAGAATCAATATCAGCAATATTGGCGATGAAATTTTGAAGTTCATTCTTATCAAACATGGCACGACCCGTTGTGCCATTTTACTGGTAAAGTTTGAGCTGATCGCATATTATTAGTGTTAGCTTGTACTAGATCTTTCGAGATCAAAGAAATCATTGACATGAAGTTCGAATTATGCAATGATATTAACATCCAAGTTCCTTTCTAGTTTATCACAAAATCTAGTAGCTATACATCATTGTGTCTATGTCTTCGTTTTGGCATTTGATCCATATAACTAACTAATTAAGCATAATTTAGCCATTGTAGAGTAGTATTTAGAATCTAATTAGTTGTAAATATTTATAAAGCAATGGTTAAATGTACTTTACGAGCATCTACTAATTTTTGTGTAATTATAATCACGTTGAATGGGAAATGGCCTATGCATGTTCCAAGAAAGATTGATGAATCTATCAAATAGAAGTTGGAGTGAAATGAGTTTAATTTGGAACTATAATGGGCTTTGGTTGCTGGTTCAAGATTGAATGTACGTGTGTGTTTTTTTTTTTTTTGGTAAATAGCTCTAGTTATATTTGCTTCTCAATAAAATAAGGAAAAAAATGATAACCTATTCCAGCAAGCTTAGTGAATCTTACTGGTAAGGTTAGAGATTTAAATTTTATTATGTTCGTTAGAAATGGATCAATGAATTAGCTTTTGATATTCAACGGTAATGGTTGCAAACACTAGTATATTTTTAAAATTTGTGTGCTAATGTGCAGAGTTGTTGGGAGAGTTGACTATTGGACTCGATCATTCTTAAGTGATATGCTTTTATTTTAGTCGTTGTTTGCATGTTCCAGTGTTAGGATCTTGTTTGCTAGTGTATCATAGTTGTTCCTTTACACGAGCATTTGTAGTTGCTTGACACATTTTAAAATGCATATAAATATAAATAGTGATGGTGAAGCCCTGCTGTGTGCTGTCCTTCCTTTATTTTATTTGTTTTTATGATATTTGAAAAAATTGGAAAGAAGTTTTTTTCATTGGGAAGTGGAAGCTTGTGCTGGGTGAAATAATAGAGCAAACAATTTTTTGTTGAGAATTCTCAAATTTGATGTTCTCTAGGCTTTCGGGCTACGTTTGTTTACAAGGGATATGATATTGAGGCAGGATTACAGAAACACAAAATCGTATTTGGCAAATGAGACATGAATAGATACATTATGTCTAGAAATATTAAATTAGTGTATTTTGTCTCAATCTTGACAGGAAGGATATAGAGACATTAACAAGAGACAACTTATTTTTTACTATTTCTTTTATTTTTTTTCGTTAATTTTTTATAATTATATTTTTTTTCAAAAAATTTTTGAATGAAAAAAATGAATAAATTTAACTTTCATAATTTATTTTAGTTTAACATCAAACAAAATACAAAAATATTAATTTTTGTATTTCTGTATTTTGTGTCTTGTTCTCAGTGTTTTCCTGTTCAAAATCAAACGCAGCCAAAGAATAGTATTGTCTGTTGAGCGAGGAACTGTGTTTTACTCTATTGAGATGGTGAATGTGTTTATTCACAAAAATGTACAAGTGTCTCTTGGTGTAAGATGTATAGAATTCAGATTGGTATTTTGCACATGTATCCCTGTCTTAGTTCCAACAAAATTGTGAAGTTAGAAGGCGGTCGAAAATTGTTGCACGGTATGAATTACCAAGGTGATAGATTCACTCTCTTAGCAATGCATGGCGCAGTGTGAGATTATAAAAAGTAATTAGACTATTTTTATCAAATCCAGCAAAAGCATCACTATAAAAAATTCAATTAGGGAGTTAATTTTTAATTAATATAAGTCAACTCTTTAATTTTTTCTAAATTTAAAATTTTAAATTCTAATTTTAAAGTCTAAATTCTATAAAAATAAGTTAAAATAAATTTTACAACAAAAAATTAATTATTATTAACTAATTAAAAATTAATTTTTATACTTATTCAGTTAGAAAAACAAAAACATGCACACATCTATTCTTTAATTAAAGAACAATAGAAATATACAATTTACTATTTAAAAACTATATATTAATGCGGATGTTAATAGTATTTAGTGTATAATAATGTTATTATAAAATTAAATTTAGGTTATTTTGGTTTTTCAGTTTCTTCATATACAATCACCCCATACATTGTGACATATACAGCCATACCATGGCACTGCCTATCTCTGCCTATGTCCCTCTCAACGTCGCTCTTCTTTGTTCACTCATACATACATGCTCTTGTAGCTGCCGTTGAGACAGATTATAGAAGCTTACTAATTGAAAATAATTGAAAAAAAAAATCAATACTTGTATAGATCTACTATTTAGTATTTCGGAAATGATTGGTAACCAAAGAAAATCAGCCAAAAACAGCCATAACTTGCCTTATTTAGCATTCATTAATTGTTGCGACAATTAATTAATGTTAAATAAGGCAAGTTTTGGCTGTTTTTTTTTGTCTACCTAGCATTACCCTATAAATCGCTTAGCATGATTCCCGAAAGATTTTTAATATCATTGTTAAAATATCAATTACATATGTAGATACAACTCTAGTTTTATTCCGATACATAACTTACAAGCACTAAAAGATCGTTATCAAACTAATTTTCTTTATGTATGTATAATGTTCCGGCCAGGCCCAGCTGGTATAATGCCCCGGCTCGAGCGGCCGACCCGACGGGCATGTGACGCCTGAACCGGGAGGAGGATCCGGACACCACCCCTCCTCCAGCAAAGCGCACGAAAGCTGTGAAAGGAAACTTTCAGGAAGGCGGGTCTGCCCCTGTGGGACCTGCCCTAGATATGGGGTATATAAGGGGAGGACCCTACCCCTCCCCCGAGGTACGTCACGATTCCCTCACTTTTACTGCCATCTGTACGGATTTTGACTTGAGCGTCGGAGTCCTTTTTGCAGGTGGTTCCCCCTTCACACCACAAGAACTCGGGAGGTCGCGAGGCTCCAACTCTCCATCCTTCGATGCGAACCCGGGAGGTCCCTCACTCACCAACAACCCAGATCCAGATTTCTCCTATCTCATTCACTTCGCTTACCCGATCCCTTCGGCACCCGACCAGTTGAACATATAGCATAACTTCCTAGGGATGTAGAGGAGGAAAAATACCAAAGCACTAATATATATATATATATGAGAAATGTTAAAGAACCATCAGAATATATTAATTTTGGCTAATCACTTTTAGCTATCAATTCAATTCGTTTAGTTTAATAATCTAACAAGAAACTTTATCTCATATTTTTAAATATTGATAATTAATTAATGGTCAAAAACGATAAATTTTGATATTGAGAGGATTACTCCCTATGTATATACATACAAAATTTTTTTTTTTTTTGACTGGAAAGAAAATAAACAACCAAGAAAGAAAAAACAAACAAGTAACTGCTTAAGAAAGGCAGTCCCGCTGAATACTACTCTCAAACTCCTTTTAAGGCAACGGAAGCTCCACTAGGGGAGAAGGGGTCCTCATTGTAGTCTTTGTCATGATGTCTGCTAATATGTTTGCATCTCTCAAGATCAACCGGAGATTAGCACCCATTTCCAAGACATGATATCTCAGATTTTCAACACCAAAGGATCAATAAACCAGAGCAATACTGTAAATTATTGACAATAGTAAAGGCCTCCACACAGTCTGTCTCACATATAATATCTCTTTGTCCCGAGTTCCAGGCTAAAAGAAAGCCTCTCCAAATAGCAAATAGCTCTCCTTGTAGAATACTATGACTCTCAATTGTTCCCAGACAGCCTCGTTGCCACCTTCCTTTCCAATCTCTGCTAACACAAGCAAAACCAACCCAAGCACCATTGCCAAGATAGCTAGCATCACAATTAATCTTAAAGGAACCTACTGATGGGAGAATCCAAGAGCTGCTAATGGTGGAGGGGATAGACACTCATTGCAACTTAAAAATATTCCAGAGCTCCTTTTCCAAGGACAAAGCCATACCAGTCACCTTGTCTGTGGTCCAAGGCTCGTGGGGATGAAAGATCTCGTTATTCCTCGAACACCAAATTCACCAGAGACCAGAAAAGAATCTAAAGGGACGCTATTTGCTATTATGTAAGAACCAACTCATCAAATCCAGTGATTGACCGGGGATCCCCAAAGCTTGCCAAACTAGCTGGGCTTTTGGACAATCTCGAATGCAATGTAAACCAATTCTTGACCTAAAAAACATCGTGGACAGCTATTCGTGTGCGAAATGTCTCTCCTAAAATAAAATGCAATGCCAAAGCCAAAGCCAATTCCCCCTGTCCTCCGAACTAAATATCTTCTTACTGAGCCACAAATAACCACTACGAGTGTCATACACCTTTGAAGCCGCACCAGTCCAACACCAAACGACCTTTGAACCAGCTTGAACATCCAGGTTGTAAGAGTTAATGTTGCTTTACAGAGACTAATTCAGAAGAGAATAGATATTCTCAAGGTTTTACTGTCCAGATGACCAAAGGTCCAAGATCCAGGGATCTGAATCAGAAATGTAAACATAATCCATTTCATGACACAGTCGCCCCTCTATTCTCCATTTAGAAAACCAAAAGTTTTGTTCCAAATCCCCAATGCACTAAATAAAACCTTCCTTTAAGATATCCCATGCTCGACATATACTCTTCCAAACATAAGATCCCTTGCCTCGAGACTAACTAGAGCAATCATCCTTAGAGGAATGGTATTTTTCCGTCAATCGTTGAATCCATAGCTTGTCAGGACAGTGAAAAAGTTGCCAAACTAGCTTTCCAAGAAGAGCAATATTAGCACAAAAAGGATCTTTAATTTCCAAACTCCCAAACTTCTTAGGGGTGACTAACACCTTCCAATTAACTAGATTCAAGCCTCTACTATCAGCTTGACCCTTCCATAGAAAGTTTCGCATAATGGATTCTATCTTATTAGTTATTTCTTTAGGGAAGAGAAATACCTGCATGCGGTAAGTAAGAATCACAGTCACTACCGAATTGAGCAAACAAAGTTTGTCCGCCTTATTAAGCAATCTCCCTTTTTAACTGGTTAGCGTTCCCCGAATCTTGTCCAGAACATCGTTGAAATTTTCGCGTGTCACCTGAGAGTGATTAAGGTTCACCCTTAAATACTTGTCCAAGTTCTGGACGAATCTGATGGAGAACACTTCGGTGAAAATCTCTTTTCTTGTCACTGAAACATTCTTGGAGCATAGCACTTTAGATTTTTCCACATTGGCCTTCATCCCAGAGGCTTTGCAGAAGTTTTCCAAAGCTACCATTACAGTTTGAAGTTGCTATTTTTCGGCTTTACAGGAAAGAAGCAAATCATCGGCAAACATCAAATGAGAAATTCTTGGATCCCTTCTAAAAACCGCAACCGATTTCCACAAGCCCCTATCAACTTGTTGATTAATAGAACAGGACAATCTCTCCATACACAAGACAAATAGATATTGTGACATAGGGTTTCCTTACCTAAGACCCCTGTTCAGAGTGAAGCTATTTAATCTATCCCCATTCCAAAGGATAGACAGCGAGGAAGCAATGACACAACGCATAATCAGATTGACTGTTAGAAGAGGAAAGCCAAAACTCACAAGGATTTGTTTCAAAAACCCCCAATCCACTCTACCGTACGCTTTCTCCAAATCAATCTTAAAGGCTAGGGTGCCTTTCTTTGACTTTGTCTTCTTTATAAAATAGAGAACCTCTTGTGCTACAATGATGTTATTTGGGGTTCCTCTTCCCGGGATAAACTCTCCTTGAAGGGGCCCAACAATCTCTTTGAGATGGGGACGAAGTCTATTGACCAGGACCTTTGTTATAACTTTGTAAACTACATTACAAAGACTAATAGGTCAGAAATCCTTCATGAAAACCGGGTTTTCTACCTTCGGAATAAGAACCACAAGAGTTTTCATCATCCTTGGATCCATATCCAAATCAAAGAACGCATGATGAACCATAGTCCAAACATCAAAACCAACAATCTTCCAGTATTCTTTATAGAAGAAAGCCTGACACCCATCAGGTCCCGGTGCCTTAAAAGAATCCATACTGAAAATAGCTGACTTAACTTCTTCCAAAATAACTAGTGCTGTGAGGATACAACATGCTTCATCATTCAAGAAGGCAGCGGCACATCATCAAGACAACCTAAATCCACATCCTCCGACTGGCAGAATAGGCATTTATAAAAGGATTCAGCTTCCCTTTTAAGGACCTCTGGATCCATTTTCCACACCCCATTTTGAAGAAAGAGACTATGGATCTTATTATGCTTTCTTCGCACAAGAGTCTGGATATGAAAGAACTTGATATTTCTAACCCAGAATTTTACCCAATTCTCTCTGGATTTCTAAAACCATAGGAGTTCCTCCTGCACAAGCGTGTTATTAAATTTCTCAATCAACTGATATTCTTTTTGTCGCATAGACAAATCCTCCATTACTTCTAGTCGTTTCTGAAGGAAATTAATCTTCCTCTCCAATTCACATTTCCTAACGAAAATGTTGCTGAACACTTTAGAATAAAACTCTAAAGAGATCTTCTGTACTTCTGAAAGCTTGCCATGCACCTCTCTATAGCCAGCCTGCCACGACTAGTTCACAATATCTCTGTACCCCGAATGAGTTGTCCAAGCTGCAATAAATCGAAACGGTCTATTCTTTTTCAGTTGGAGACAGCCTGTATAGCGCACTAGGATAGGACAATGATCAGACTGAAGCCTATTTAAAATTTCTGCGTAAGCCTCTAGAAAGAGAGATAACCATCCACTGTTAATACAGACCTAGTCAAGTTTTTTCGCTACTTCAGCACCATTTTTAACCCTTTTGTACCAAAAAAACTTTCTCCCAATAGTCTTCAAGTCAAACATATCACTATCCCCTAGAGAGCCAGCAAGCCGATCTGCATGGTGACTCGAAAGCTTCAACCCATTTGTAGTGAACACCCTGCATTGCAGAAAGGAACCAGATACCCCCTTATGTCCTAATGCCTCCACTATAACAATAGAGTGATAATCAAGTCTTTCCCAGAACAGTTTCAAGTATTGAAAAAGACAATGAGTTTCAACCACAATAAAATTACAGGTTTAAATTTCCTAACCAGCTCTTTATAATTAACTCGAGCTAACTTATTAGAAGCACCCATAATATTCCAAGCTATTATATTTAAACTATCCATAATATAAACTATAAAAATATAAAACAAGGGAATTAAAGTGCTTCACCAACCTCAAACCGAGGCTTGGCCAGCAGGAGTGACTCCCGTGACCTTCATGTTTGCTAGATCTTCATGGAATATCTCCTCATTTCCGCCTACCGACGTAGCAATAGCCGGCAACGCGCCTTCCTTCTCTAATGGAGCCACTACGGTAACACTCTCCTTCACGACTACAAGAGGTCATGATGCTTCCACCATTGTGCCTTCACTCTTCTCAACCGGCGAGCTCTGTAGGGACACCGGCCTTGGTCGTTTTCGGAGAGAGGAACCGGGAGGCACTGGGGTGTGTCGGGTTGAGGAGATCGACTTCTCACCATCACGAGAAGCGCTGTGCCCGACCTTGACCTGTGACCCGACCCTGGCGCAATACGAGTTGGAACCATCCGTGTGAGGGAAGTGGATGGTGGGCCTAATTACCCTACCCGAACCGGTTCTGGATTGAGTGCCTCTTTGGGCCTTGTTAGATTGTTTCTGACCCAGCTTGGTTTTACATTTCCTCACAACTTGCTCCCATCCCGGCTCATCATGAACGCAAGCCTCCTCAACGTTATTTCCATGCAACTTATTCAGCCGGAAAATCCTCTTGCAAATTCGGTGCGGGATTCTCGCCAATAACGCCGCCTACCACATCAGGTTCTACTTCATTTGAATTTTAAATTTTGGGCTCAGGATTTGGCACCGCCGTTGTACCGTCCCGGGACTTGGTGGAATCAGTATCAACACCCTTTCCTTTTCTGGAGTCTCTACCCAAGCACTGTGCCATATCGTGGCCATAACATGCACAAGAATTACAAATTAAATTTAAATTTTCATACTTTACTGCATGAGTTACGCCTTCTACAATGATATGCTTGATTACTGGAAGTGTTAAATTTATTTGAACATATGCTCGGGCAAATTGTCCTCTCTCAGCCAACTTAGTAGCTAGGTGATAAACCCCATTTTTAGAGTTTATCTTGCGTTGAATTTAGAGGGTTTTTGTCAACTTTTCTCTCATTTATTCACTAAAATAGCATGGGTTTGTAAATTTTTCTTTATTGTGCTTAAGAGTGAAAACATACTTTTTAGGTCTTAAAATAGCTAAATTTAATTCACCTTGATTCCATTAGATGCCTTCATATGTTTGTTAAGTGATTTCAGGTTTAAGAGGCAAAGATTGGATTGAGGGAATGAAGAAAAAGCATGTAGAAATGGAGAACTCATGAAGAAATGAAGGAATCGCAAAGCTGTCAATCCTGACCTCCTCGCACTTAATCGATCATAAGTTGAGTTACAGAGATCCAAATGAGGCGGTTCTAGTTGCGTTGGAAAGCTAACATCCAGAGATTCAAAATGATATAAAATTTTCCATAGTTTCCTGGCGTTTAGGGATGCGTACGCGTGATATACGCGTATGTGTGGGAAGTTGCACGTGACTCACTAAAGGCAACTCGTGGCCAGCGATTTCTAAAGCATTTTGGGCCCAATCCAACTCATTTCTGATGCTATTTAATCCAAGGATTGAAGAGGGAATGGGGCAATTAGTGACCAGTTAGTTTAGTTTAGTTTAGTTTTTGAGGGAAAGTTAATTTCTAGAGAGAGAAGCTCTCACTTCTTTCTAGAATTAGGATTAGGTTAAATCTAGATTAGAATTTCTTAGATCTAGTTTAATTTTATGCTTTGATTTACTTTTCCTTTGCAAGTTCTTCTTCTTCTACCTTTTCTCTCTCTAGTTTAGCATTTAGTTCTTATAATTCTCTACTTTTATGTTGATGCACTTTTGTTCTTCTATTTTCTCTTTAATGCAATTCATGTTTTGATTTCTTTATTGTTGATTTGCTTTATTGTTGTTAATTCCTTGCAATTGAGTAGTGTAGATTTACTTTCCTTGAAATTTACTATGCTTTCCTTTTGTGCCTTCCAAGTGCTTGACAAAATGTTTGGTTGGATTTTAGAATAGATTTTTCCCCTCTTGGCCTAGGTAGAGTAATTAGTGACTCTTGAGTTATCAAACTCCTTTGTTGATTGATAATTAGAAGTTGCTAATTGACTTGAATGCCACTAAAGCTAGTTTTTCATCATGATTAGGCTAGGACTTGTGGAATCAAGTTAATTCATCCACTTGACTTTTCTTCATAGTTAGAGGTTAACTAACTGGGAACAATGGACAATTCTCATCACAATTGAGAAGGATAACTAGGATAGGACTTCTAGTTCTCATACCTTGCCAAGAGCTTTTCTAATTGTTAGTTTATTTCCTTTTCCATTTACATTTCTTGTCTCTTAACTCAAAAATCCCAAAACATACTTCATAGCCAATAACAAGAACACTTTATTGCAATTCCTAGGGAGAACGACCCGAGGTTTGAATACTTCGGTTATTTTTATAGGGGTTTGTTACTTGTGACAACCAAATATTTGTATGAAAGGATTATTTGTTGATTTAGAAACTATACTTGCAACGAGATTTTATTTGTGAAATTCTATACCATCAAAAATCCATTCATCAAAATGGCGCTGTTGCCGGGGAGTTGCAATGGTGTTTTGTTATTGGTTATTGTATATATGTAAATATTGTGAATAGCTTTATTTTTGGATTGCTTGTTAGTTTTTGCTAGTTTTAGGACCTTGTTTCATTATTTCTTATTAGCTTTTGTTTCTTATTTGCTCTTTTCATTATGAATTCTCTCTTTGGCTATGAGTTTGGTTCTAACTATGTTGTAGGAAATGAGGGCTTCAATGAGGATGTGTATCAAGGATGAGACAATCAAAGGTGGGAGAAGCCATATGCACATGATCAATCTTCATGGCAACAACCTCCACCAATACACTATGAACAAGAGTCATTCTATGATGCATATCAATCCAATGGCTATGGTGAATCCCCTTGTGACTTTCAAGAACCACCACCATATGCCTATGAGCCATATCCACAATATAACCCTCAACCATACTCACAAGCCCCTTCCTACCAACCACCTTCATATGACCCTAATCCATATCCATCATTCCAACAACCATATGAGCCATATGAACCACATATAGAGCCACCACCATTCCAACATCAATACTTTCAAGAGCCACCCTCTCCATACTATTACCAAAATGAACCACTTCCAAGGTATGAAAATTTTCTCTCGCAAGATGAATTCTACTTTCCACCACAACCTCCCATGGAAGAATACTCATGTCCATCGATCCAAGAGCCATATGATCCTAATCATGTTATCCAAGCAGAACAAGAGTCAAGGGATCGTCTCAAGGAAGCATTGGATCAACTTCAAGCAACCATGGAGTGTGTTGTGCAACAAGTGGAAAAAGTGGAAAGTGTTAAACCACCACACCCCTACCAAGAAGAACCACCTTCCTACTATGAGTCCTTCCTCCAAGATGATGAACCCTTCCATCCACCCCAACCTCTAATGGATGACATCCTTGATGCTCTTGTTCAAGGACAAGAGGAGATGAAAAAGGATGTGCAACAATTCACGGCCGCCTTGGACGAGGTGGTAAGCCGGTTAGCATCCCAATGCTTGAATACTCAAGGAACTCCCATGGCTACATATAGAGAATCAAATGAAGAGCATAACATGAAGGAGAGATTGGAAGCCCCGGTAGAGAATGAGGGAAATTGCTTTGTATTGGACCAATTGGAGGAAGTTAGGATTGTTGAAGAGAAAGAAGAAGTGGTTGAGGACTTAGAAGATGCGGAACCCCATGGGAAATAGAGTCGAAGAAAATCACACCAACAAGATTGAAGTTGACGTTGAGGAGGAATGTGCACAACCTCCACGGTGTATCCCATATGAAGACTTGGATGGGATAGAGCGAGAATTGAGTTCTCTTGGTGATGAAGATCAAGCATCAAATCCTAGTGGTGAAGAATCCTTTGAACTTGAAGAACCTTCTCCCGATGAGATAGAAAGTAATGTGGAGGTAAAATTCTCTCACCCTCCCATTTATGATTTGAGTAAGGAAAAGAGTTAGATAAAATTGTTGAACAAAGGATTGAGATTAAGAGATCTTGTGAGGAGGTGGAGGTCCTTAGAAAAAGGAGGATGGGATACGCTTTGTCAAGATCCTTGGAAGCTTCTTTACCTAGGTTGTCATCCACTCCTTCATTCGAGTGGGTAAAATTCATCTCTATTAGCTTTATTGTCCCACTTGAGTATGGCTTGCTTGAAACGGATGATCAACTTAGGATGCTTTGCGGGATGAAGCGTAAGAGAAAGATGTTTCGTGGTTGGCATTGCAAATCAAGGCTCATTATGGTTGATACGTCAAGGATGAAATGTAAAGGTTGGAATAGTGCCCAACTAGATGGGTCTAGGAGGATTGTTGGGCACTTCATTGAGAATTCATCTTACTTGCCACCCGGATGGATTAATAATGATCAACTTCAAGACGGGTGTGAAAATAAAGTGTGGGATCCCGGTTCGCACAAGGAGAATCAATTTTGGGAGCCCTTGGCTTGTGAAGAACTCCATCAAGGCTTGGAGGCATTACCCTTGAAGAATAGAGCTTATTGGAGACTCAAGCATTGGTAGATGTTCAAGGATGAATTCAAGCACAAGCCACCTTGATGAGGAGCTCCCCATAAGTCCAATTTAAGGACAATAAATAAAAGTGTTAGGTGGGAGACACCCCACCATGGTAAACTCCTTCCATTCTCTTGTATATATACTTAATAAGTGATTTGAGTTGCCATTATAGGTAGTTTTCTTCTTTTCTATACTCTTATACATTTTGTTTTGATTGATAGGTTGTTGTAGTGAGTTTTGATTAGTTTAGATTGTTGTTAAAGTAGGTTGCTTGAAGTGCAAGTTTTATTTGTTTTGTCTTTGAAAATTTTTCAAAAAACTTAAAGATTTTTGTTAAATTTGAATTTTGGTTGCTTTAGAATGTTTATGGTTAGGAGAGTGTTAAATTCTGTTTTTATGCTTCTAAAAAAAATTTTCAATCCACGCTTAAGTACTCATGAGGCTTACGCGTGGATTGCACTTCCGCAACTCCTGGTACAAAAACCCGAGAGTTGTGCAAGATTTGTGCTGGAATTGAGCTGGGAGCACAATCTCAATCCACGCGTAAGCACGCATGACGCTTACGTGTGGATTGTCCCTGCTGCATCCATGCATAAGCACGCATGACGCTTATGCATGGATTCGCGCCCTGTTTTTCTCCTTTCTCCTTTCTCCTTCTTTCTTCTTTTCTTCTTCTTTCTTTCTAGCTTTCCTCTTCTTCCTCTCTTGAAAAAAAAATGAAATAAAAAAATAAAAAAATAAAAAAATAAAAAAATATTAAATAAATAAATAAATAAATTACTCATATAAAAAATTTCTTTTTCTATTCTTCCATTTTCTTTTATTGCATTTGCTCATTTTCATTCATTGCATTTTAATTTTGTTTTTATAGCTTGTTCTCATTTTATTTTTTACGTTTCTCATTTTAATAATGGTGTTGAATTCTCTTACTCAATTGTTGAGACTTTTTTGCATTGTTTTGGTGCTTCGTGACTTGTTTAGCATTAATGATCATATTTATTCCACACATAAGATTAGTGCTATAGTCCTTCCTAATTCATTATTCTTTGTTTTTGTACTTCATTATCATTGAGTTAGGATGGGACCAAATGCTTTCATACTTATCACTAATCTTGTTCGTGTCAATTCTTATTTGAACTTGATGCTCAACATGCTCTTCATGCTTTGACTTTACTCTTGCATCAAGTATTAGTTGATATGCCCTTTGCCTATATTGCTTTCTCACTTACATGCGTATCTAACATGTAGTGAGAACCCTATTTTTATTTGGCATTAGCCCCGCCTATGTTCTATTTGCTTTGATATCTTTGCTATAGGCTTGATTTTCTTTCTTTTTCTCTCCTTTTAGGTTGGCCACCAAGAAAGAAAAAAGAAAAGTTTCTAAATAGGGCAACAAACAAGTTCATCCGCACAACCTTTTGAAGAAGCTCATCAGTTGTTTCAACCCGTCCACCTTTCTCTTCTTTGCATGCACCAAGGATGGTGCAATCTTCAAGTGTGGGGAGGTTCAGTTGATGACCAATCTCCACAGGTAACAATTTTCTTTTTCAACGCCAATGTTAGTTAGTGGTTGTATTGCATGATAGGTTGCATGTTAGTTAAAATTTGTACATATTTTTACCACTTCTTTCTTATTAGGACTACTTGATTAAGGTGATGATTTCTTTTCCAAGAAACTGTTTTTAGGGCACCCTACCAATTTGAAAAATTTTTTTGTTGAACTTGCTTGAAAGAATTTATTTTAGAACATGGTTTTTGAGCTAAGAACACAAGCTTGTGAGTTTTGAGCCTAATTGCGTGGTTACATCTTATAACCACTTATTTTTCCTTCTTGTGTGCAATTGTTCTCTTTCTATTATTGTGATCTTTGATTTGTTTGATTCTTTATGTCCATTATTCCATGTATATATGCATTTATATGATTGAGGCCATCATTTCATGTAGCTCACTTACCCAAATAGCCTTACCTTTTATCCCCATTGTTAGCCAACTTTGAGCCTACAATTAACCCACTTGTTCATAATTTTAGCACATTACAAGCCTTAAAGAGAAAAACAATAAATGTCCTTAATTTGGATCTTTGATTAGCTTAGGCTAGTGTGAGTGTGTATCATTCAAGTGTGGAAAAATTTGGGACATTGGTTGGGAAAAGGTGTGTGTTGTATTGTTGTTGAAAATATTGGAAATTGGGTACATGATCATGTGTTAATTAAATGTAAAACCGTATGCATTGATACTTTTGTATATACTTTATTGCAAAAAGAAAAAAATGAGAAAATAAAAAAGAAAGAAAAAAAATATATGTCGATATCAAAAGAAAAAAAAATATAGAAAGAAAAGAAAAAGAAAAGAAAAGTAATAAAAAGGGGACAAAATGCTCCAAAGTGAAGCTCAATAAAATCAATGCATATGTGTTGTCATCAAGGAAAAAAATGCATGAGTATGTGAAAAAATGAAGAATGGGCAGTTAGGTTTGTTTAGAATTATATAGGTTGTTATATAGGTTAGGTGGGAAGTTTAAGGTAATCAAAAATTCAAATTTCAAGTCCACTTGACCAAATATGCATCCTTACCTTGACCCTAGCCCCATTACAACCTATGAAAAGTCCTCATGATAGTTGTGTGCATGCATGAAATAAATGTTTATTGTTAGATGAAAAACAAATCTTGGAAAGCATGATTAGGGGAGAATTGAGAGAATCGACCCTATACGTTTGAGCGACTAGAGTGCAAACACTTCCGGTGAGGGTTCGATGCTCAATTCCGTGATTCCCGGCTTTCATGAGCATTCTTCTTGCAAGTCTATTTGAACTTCATTTTTATACTTGAATCAGTAGGATTCATGAATCGTCATATGACCTTAGCCCTACCTGTTTATACATGCTCTTGGAGGATTGATTTACTTTTAACCAAGTAGGTAGAATCATTTTGTATTTAGTTACATTCATTTAGATAGGATGCATATAGTTTCTTTGCATTGAATAAATGTTCATACACCTTTTCTTGTCCTTCTTGGTTTAGCATGAGGACATGCTATTGTGTAAGTGTGGGGAGGTTGATAAACCCCATTTTTAGGGTTTATCTTGTGTTGAATTTAGAGGTTTTTTATCAACTTTTCTCCCATTTATTCCCTAAAATAGCATGGGTTTGTAAATTCTCCTTTAATTGTGCTTAAGAGTGAAAACATGCTTTTTAGGTCTTAAAATAGCTAAATTTAATTCACCTTGATTCTATTAGATACCTTGATATATTTGTTAAGTGATTTCAGGTTTAGGAGGCAAATATTGGATTGAGAGAATGAAGAAAAAGCATGTAGAAATGGAGAACTCATGAAGAAATGAAGGAATCGCAAAGCTGTCAATCCTGACCTCTTCGCACTTAATCGATCATAACTTGAGCTACAGAGGTCCAAATGAGGCGGTTCCAGTTGCGTTGGAAAGCTAACATCTGGAGCTTCAAAATGATATAAAATTTGCCATAGTTTCCTGGTGTTTAGGGACGCGTACGCGTGATGTACACGTATGCGTGGGAAGCTGCACATGACTTACTAAAGGTAACTCATGGCCAGCGATTTCTAAAGCATTTTGGGCCCAATCCAACTCATTTCTGATGTTATTTAACCAAAGGATTGAAGAGGGAATGGGGAAATTAGTGACCAATTAGTTTAGTTTAGTTTAGTTTTGGAGAAAAAGTTAGTTTCTAGAGAGAGAAGCTCTCACTTCTCTCTAGAATTAGGATTAGGTTAGATCTAGATTAAAATTTCTTATATCTAGGTTAATTTCATGCTTTGATTTACTTTTCCTTTGCAAGTTCTTCTTCTTCTACCTTTCCTCTCTCTAGTTTAGCATTTAGTTCTTGTAATTCTCTACTTTTATGTTGATGCACTTTTGTTCTTCTATTTTCTCTTTAATGCAATTCATGTTTTGATTTCCTGTATTGTTGATTTGCTTTATTGTTGTTAATTCCTTGCAATTGAGTAGTGTAGATTTACTTTCCTTGCAATTTACTATGCTTTCCTTTTGTGCCTTCTAAGTACTTGACAAAATGCTTGGTTGGATTTTAGAATAGATTTTTCCCCTCTTGGCCTAGGTAGAGTAATTAGTGACTCTTGAGTTATCAAACTCCTTTGTTGATTGATAATTAGAAGTTGCTAATTGACTTGAATGCCACTAAAGCTAGTTTTTCATCATGATTAGGCTAGGACTTGTGGAATCAAGTTAATTCATCCACTTGACTTTCCTCCATAGTTAGAGGTTAACTAAATGGGAGTAATGGACAATTCTCATCATAATTGAGAAGGATAACTAGGATAGGACTTCTAGTTCTCATACCTTGCCAAGAGCTTTTCTAGTTGTTAGTTTATTTCCTTTGCCGTTTACATTTCTTATCTCTTAACTCAAAAACCCCAAAACACACTTCATAGCCAATAACAAGAACACTTTATTGCAATTTCTAGGGAGAACGACCCGAGGTTTGAATGCTTCGGTTATTTTTATAGTGGTTTGTTATTTGTGACAACCAAATGTTTGTATGAAAGGATTATTTGTTGGTTTAGAAACTATACTTGCAATGAGATTTCATTTGTGAAATTCTATACCATCAAAAAATCCATTCATCACTAGGTCCACTTTAATGGGGACTCCTATTGCAGAAGCAATACGCATCATGGACTATTCCTGATAGCACCAGATTGGGAGCCCCGAAACCTGAAACCATACAAGCGTAGACCCGAAGGATTGCTCACATGGACGGAAATCTACTTCCCACTTTTTTACAGCAACATAGTGCCCCTCGATTAACTACGGACCACCAAGCATGACCTTCTCACGATCTTCAGCAGCATCGAATTTTACCATGAAGTGCCCAAACCCCACATCAAGCAAATCAAAGCCATCTTTGATGCGCCAGACCATCCAAAACTTGTATGCAAGAGCTGTATAATTTTTATCAAGGACCTTGATCACCAAAGCTTCCCGATAAGGTTCTGCCAAACAAAGCTTCGCTTCTTCAGTGAAGTTTACACATGGAGGTTGGGGATTACCCTATTTGCCCACCACCGTCGCTATACTATCCCAAGATAGAGATCCTGCAAGTGCAAAGGCCTTTGATTTCTCTGAACCAATGACTTTATCTCTAAAGGAGACTTTTGTAGAATTTGAAAAACCCTTTCGTGAGAAACCCACATTGACACCGGATGCACTCTCATCCACACTTTCTCCCTTATCTCTTTCGACGGCATGGCCGCCATCCTCCCTGTGTTTTGCCATCAAACGTTCACTCCTGCTCTCTCCTTCTCTCATTCTCCCTGAGTACGAAGTACGTACTGTTTCTCTGCTACGGAATATGAATTAAGTTTTAATGCATTGTAAAACAGTTTTACATATATTATTTTATTATATATTACTAATTTTACAATCAAAATGTGCCACATGTCACTCTTTCATTGAATGAAAATCAAATATTTTCCTGCAAAATTAAAGAGCTCTCCTATCTTCTCTCTTCTTTTCTCTATATCTCTCATTCCTTCACTCACTCTATCTGTCTTATATATCATTATCAATGACTAATTATAAATTTAACAATCAAAATATACATGACATTCTCTAATTACATTCAAATTAAATTAAAATTAAAATTGAAATATTAAAATTAAAATATAGCTATATTATATATTACTAACTAATTTAATAACTAAAATGTGTCACATGACACACTCTTACCAATATTTAGAAAAAATATTTCTCTTTAAAATTAGTAAACATCCTTCTTATATTCTCGTATCTACCTCTCTTTTTTTATTTCTCCCTATCCCTCTTTTTTTTTTTTACCGAAGATATGGAGACTCGAACCCGCAACCTCTTAATTGAGTATGGGGAGACTATGCCATTTGAGCTATTGCTTCTTGGCTCCCTATCCCTCTTACTCTTATATAATTTATAATTCATATTTTATATTAGTAATTTGACAAATCAAAATGTGTCACCAAATATTTTTTCATTATAATTAAAATAAAATTTTTTCTTAATTTCCAAAATTACAAACTCCCTCTCTCATTCTTCTTCTTTATCTTTCTCTCTGTGTTCTCTCACTCTCTATTTTTCTCTACCTTTCTGTTCTACAAAAAATAAAATTAATAACATAATATAATTTAAATAAAAAATATTATTATATGTATATTTTTTATTTAGTATTAAATTTTTACTACTTATCTTTTTAATCTATTTTTTTACTTCTCTTTCTTCAAATATTTATTACATATAATTTAGAGAAAATATTAATGTTGTGATTAAAAATTAGAATCAAGATTCAATTGTTTAAAAAAAATTTTAAATTAATTTTATAATTATCAATGTAAATTTTTTTATGCTAATATCTAATTATATTTTTATATATATAAAAAATATTATTTTTAAATAACAAGCATAAAAATTAATTATTTCTATTTGTGTAACAAACTTAACACCTAATCAAATATAAAAGTATACACGTTAAATTTTTTCAAATTTCAGATAACGAATGTTAAAATTAATTATTAGTAAAAGAATTAAACTCTTTCATATAAAAATAATAACTAAAAAACTTATTATTTAATTTTGTTTTTATTTACAGGACCTTAGTCTTCTTAACCAATGGAAACTTTTTGTCCCTTACGACTATTTTGTAAAAGTAGTTTAATGTTATAAATTTTTTGTATCATAACCTATAATTTCAGGATCGACGTAATTTTAAAAAATTTATATTCCCGTAATAATATTACGAATAAAAATACTAGTATATTACGTAACACCACATAAAAAAATAACTCTGCGTGAATTGTCATTCAAAAAAACGGATACTATTGAGTGACTGTATAAACTATTTTATACTATTAGTGCATCAAAATTGATCTTTCTCTTTCAATATATATATATATATATATATAATCCTCTATTCTGGTCGAAGTGATTAATCTTCTGGCCTGGCAATAGATTGCCATCCAGTGAAGTACTGAAGAACCTGTTTTAGATTATCTGAAGAAGGTTCCATTGTCCAAGTGGGATAATATTCACTTGGATGAAAAATGTTACTTCCATCATTGTTCTCTGTCATTAGCCCTGACTGTGCTCCATTTATAAACATGTCTCCTTCAGAAATTATGCGGCCACTTGCTTCTTCTCCCTTGTCTGCTGCCTGTGGCAATTTCTCAATTTAGCCTTATTACCAAGATGAGAAGGCACCGAAAATAATTGAGTTAAAATCCCCCCCCCCCCCTCCCCAAAAATGTTCTCAGAAATTAGATGTGTGCACCAAAAAGAACTCCAAGATCCCTGATTGCATCATATTAATCTTCAAGATCGAAAAAATTGCACCACGTCAATTCCTCATCCCCTTTCTAGCAAGTTACTCCTCACACCATTAGTAAAGTGGCACAAATTCTTCCATGCTAGACTATACAAAACGACGTCGTTTTAGTTTTTGTATCAAATGTTTGATGAAATGATCTTGTTTAATCTTAATGAACCGCAAAACATCTCCACTCCCAAATATGGCCTATGGTTCATTTAAAGTCAAACGACATCGTTTCATCCAACATTTAGAATTAAAACTAAAGCGATGTCATTTCGTTTAGTCTAGCATGAATGGATTTATGCCAAGTCACTAACAACGTGAGTAACTTGATGGAAAGAGGTAAGAGACTAACGTGGTATAAGTTTCAATCTCAGGGACTATTATGCTGCAACTGGGATCTCAAAGACTATTTTGGTGCATGCAGCCAATCTCAAGAACCACTTTAAAGTTTAACTTAAAATAATTTATATAATAATTTATAAGTTTAATTTTAATATAAGTTAAATATAAAATATTTTATATTGTCATCTAATATTTTATATCACCAACATGAATATCTATTTAAAACATTTTTCTACATTGGTTGTGCATAAAAAGTTAAGTTTTGATTGTGATGCACTACCAATGCTAAACGTTTTTGCAGGCGCTCTCGCCATTTTTCTAAGATCATTTAAAAATATATTTGTTAAAAGATAAGAGCTATACCATATTTTCCAGTTCAACCTAAAACATTACCTGGCCACAAAACATAAGAATCAAACATACCTTTTCAGAAAGATACTTAAATGCCACCTTCTTCTGCCCTGCTTCATAGATATTATGTTGTGAGAATATCTGGCATCAACAAACAATGTAAAATTTTCAAGTTATAACTAGCTAATTTGTATGTCATTCAAGAAACTAAATCAAATCTATGTGCAATTCCAAACAATAAACACATAATCACCTGTGATTCCACACTTGCACAAACAGCATATATACCCCAGTTTCTGCTATAATTATTGTAAATATGTACTTTTGCAAATCTAACACGAGGATGCCTCTGTCGAGTCTCATCGAAAAAGCAGTGGTGAATGGTGACCCTTATGCACCTATCCCCAACATGCGAGGGATCTGCTCCGATGAGAATTGTTTTGTTGTGCTTAGAAAAATGACACCTGAATATGTTGGAGTAACACTTCTTCAGTGGAGAGTATTAAGGCCAAATATAAGAGACATAAGGATCTAGTTGATTCTAGAAAGGATTTAATTACAAATTTTTATCAAATATAAGGATCTAATGACAAACTTTTAAACCGTAAGGACCTAATTTAAAAAATTGGTGAAACCATAGGAATTAACAGAGTACTTAAACGATTCAAATATGATGCCAAATGAACAGCCCGAATAAAAGTACTACATCTCACCTTGAAATGGTAATATCCGTGCTTTCTCTAGTGATGTCTATGAGTCCATCGTCGAAATCACTGAGGCTACAACGATCTATCCATATGTGCTTCGAATTAGGCTTGATCTGAATGGCATCACTATCAGGCCCTCTGCCTCCTTCAAACTCTAAATTACAAACTATTACATGCTCACATTCCTTCAGCCGCAATCCTTTTCCGGTGAGTTTAATCCTTCGGCCCCGGCCATCGATGGTCTTATAAGATGATACACTCAAAAATGTAGACAGATGAATTGTGCCTGAAACTTGAAATACAATCCACAAAGGATCTTTTCTGCGACATGCATCACGCAGCGACCCTGGTCCATCATCTGCAATCAAGAACCATGACATTATCCACAAACCAGCTCAAATAATTCACTCTCTTTCCCTTAAAATTTGTGAAATGAGTGAGTTGCACAAGTTGTAATTTTCTTAACAAGAACCTATTGATTGAATGGAATAAAGTAATAGGAATTGTTTAATCATGTCAAGATTAATAAGCATTCTTACAAACAAATTCTCATAATATCTATGATCACTAGAATTTTATATTTAGGCATTATAATTTCCTTTCTATAATCTTCAGCATAAACTCAACTCTGATTTATCTAGTTTTAAATCATTCATTTTTAAGCTTGTCAATGCTGTATGATATCAATTTCTGAAAGTAAAATCATAAATTTAAAGAAAAAGATGCAGACCAGCAATCAGCCTATAGAAGAATATAAAGTCAAATTACCAACTTAATCGTTGAGTTTATTCTTCTATTCCACTAGCATGTGTTTGTTAGTTTTGATTTCGGAGGGAAAAGAAATGAATGGAAGGACTAGTGAGTGTAAATTTTATTCCATTATACACTTCTTCCCTTACCTTCCTCCTTTTCCCACCAAATCATAACTCACAAAACATATCAGTTTCAAAGATCAAAAGAAACATAGCACATTAGGTAACTAACCTGCTAGAGTTGTTACATGATAAAGGGGACCACGGAGGCCACCAATGGCAAAGTGTCCAAATCCCTCGGCCGAGCCAGCAAGTGCTCGGAGGGAGGAGTCCACTCGTGCATAAGGCAAACTGGCTACAATGCTGTGAGTTTGGAATGGATAAATAGGTACTGCTTCATCATGTGCACCGTGTTCAACCGTTTGGTCTAATGGCCTCGCCATAGATTGCCATCCAGTGCAATGCTGAAGAACCTGTTTTAGATCATCTGAAGGAGGTTCCACCGTCCATGCCAGATAGTGTTCCCTAGGATGAAAATTGTTACATTCAAGATTGTTAGATGCTATTAGCCCTGATTGTGCTCCATTTATAAACAAATCTCCTTCGGATATTATGCGGCCACTTGCTTCTGCTCCCTTGTCTGCTGCCTGTGATGATTTAACCAATTAAGTTTTGTTTCCAAGATACATAGCCAGCACAAATAAATTCCGTATTACAGTTCACCAGGCATGTTAAGTAATCAATCTAATTAGTTTGAACAAAAATGGTTGCAGGTAGTGCTAGTTTATGATAGTCAATTTTCAACGAGTAATGTCACTAACAACTTAAACATGTGTAGATCAATTCTTTATGAACTGGTTTTTTCATGCTTTCTTGCTATTTCACAAGATCATTAGCAAATTTATTCAAAGATAAAAGCTATTGAATATTGCAAACAATATTTGTATTTCCAATTCAACTTAAACACCAAAGCATTACTTGAACTCAGAACATATGAACTGGACAAACCTTCTCAGAAAGGTACTTGAATGCTACCTTCTTTTGCCCTGCTTCATAAATATTATGTTGCGAGAATATCTGGTATCAACATACAATTTAAAGTAAAAATTTATAATAGATAATTTGGTATAAATCGTTCAAGACTTGTTTTAACATTGAACCTAAGAAAATCCAATTAATAAAAAACATAATCAATCACCTGGGACTCCACACTTGCACAAGCAGCATATATGCCCCAGTTTCTGGTATAATTGTTATACAGATGAACTTTTGCAAATCGAACGCGAGGATGCCTCTGTCGAGTCCCATCGAAGAAGCAATGATGAATGGTGACCCTTATGCATCTATCACCAACATGTGAGGGATCTGCTCCAATGAGAATTGTTTTGTCATGCTTAGAAAAATGACACCTGAAGATGTTAGAGAAACACTTCTTCAACTTCAGAATATAAAAAAGGCCAAATAAATTTAAGATACTTTACCTTTTGCTTAAAATTTTAGTATATATTGTTAGAGATATAACCATTTATGCTGCCTTCTCCTATTAGTTTAAGCTTTTGGGAGAAGTAATATCATGGTATCAGAGTTCTGTGAACCTCAAAAGAGACTCTTAAGTCTTATTTAAGGGGACGTGCTAGAGATATAACCATTTATGTTACCCTCCTTCTATCAGCTTGAACTTTTGGAAAAAGTAGTATCATGACATCTAGAATACATTGGACGAACTTTAGCTAATCCGGCTTGAGCTGAGTCAAGACACTAGATAGGTTAAAACTCTCTAAGAGCCTGATTTTCCATCCAACAGATTCAAATCCGAGACTTTGATTAAGAGAAACACAATTACGAAATCACTTGAACTATCTAAACATTTCTAAACAAAGAAACCTAGACTACAAGAATTTCATCTCACCTTGAAATTGTAATATCTGTGCTTTCTCTGGTGATGTCTATCAGCCCATCTTCGAAATCACAGAGAGTACAACGATCTATCCATATGTGCTTTGAGTTAGGCTTGATTTGAATGGCATCAACATCAGGCCCTCTGCCTCCTTCAAACTCTAAATTGCACACTATTACATGCTCGCATTCCTTGAGCCGCAATCCTTTACCGGTGAGTTTAATCCTCTGGCCCCGGCCGTCAATGGTCTTGTAAGATGATACATTCAAATATGATGACAGATGAATTGTGCCTGAAACCTCAAATACAATCCATAATGGTTCTTTTCTACGACATGCATCGCGTAGTGATCCTGGTCCATCATCTGCAGTGACAAGAAATATGTGATTACTTGCACACCAAGTCACCTAGTGTTCTGCATTTCTCTTCAACTGGTTCTAGATGATATAACAAAATGACATAAAGAGAAATGCTAAAGAGTTATCAGAATTTATTATTTTTGCCCATCACTTAATTATCAGTTCAATTTTTTTTAGTATAGTAATCCAACAACATATTTTATCTTATATTTTTAAATATTAATGACTAACTGATGGCAAAAAATAATAAATATTAATGATCCTTTAGTATTTCTCTACATAAAAGCAGTGATTTGTGTAGAATTGCATAACAATAAGAGGTGATTGGTTATAAACAATATTCATTCATGTTTATTCAATAAAGTTTTTTTTTTAATATAAATATATAACATATACGTATATAGATGCGATTAGTCCGATAAGATTGAGACTCAACTCTCATCCTACTCGACCCGCACGAAAATCCTATCTGCATCCTAACCTACCCGCTGCGGATCGGGTTGACAACCCTACTCAACTGGATTAAGTCGAGTTGGATACCCGCGAATAAGGTACATATTGCCACTCCTATCTTTTGCTCACTAAAAAAGTGCAATAATATTAAGGACTTTTTTCTAAAATAAACATAGTATTAATATAGAGATACACGTACCAATAGAAAAATCACATTTGCACATATATGGTTAATTAACTAATATGCGATTAAAAAATGAGGGTAAAGTATTAAAATTATTCTAGATTTTTGAATACGTTGCAAAAATATCTCTAAAAATAAAAAATACCTTCAAAATATTTTAGAACATGATAAAAATACCAAACGTATATATATATATATTCTCAAAAAATATTTAAAAATTAAAATTTTATGTAATTTTTTGTAAATATAATTAAAAAGAATAAGACGTTTTGTATTCTTAAAATTTAATAGTTTTATGCTAAATAATTTTTTTATAATTTATTTTTGTTAATAATAAAAAAATCTAAAAATCAAAGTTTTATCTGTTTTTTTATGTACTTTTAAATAATTATTCAAATATTTTTACAAAATTTTAGATTAAATATATAAATAATTTATTAAACATAAAATTTATTTGTATTCATAAAAAAATAATATTCTCTTGATTATATGTGAGACTTTTTATAATATTTTAAAAATACTTTTATCATTATAAAAAAATAAAAAATTATTTTCGTCAGCATCTTACAATTTTTTTTTGGTATGATTCCTTTTTTTTGGTATGATTAGCATCTTAAAAATAGAGAGACGACTTTGATAGTTCATCCTAAAAAAGGATATAAAGTACGGTCAGAACTCAGAAGTACTCTCTCAATGAAGACAGCTAAAAAGCAGACAAAATTTAATCCAGTAGCTAAATTTCGTTTAACGTAAAATACATAAATTAATTAAAACTGAACATTCAAAACTATAAGAAGCATCAACTAAGGAAAAGACAAATTAACCCTGGGAATTATTTGCAAGTGTATGAGGCAAACTGGAAAATTACGAAAGAAACCTGCAAGACTAGTGACACGGTATAGCGGACCGTGGAGGCCGCCGATGGCGAAGCGTCCAAAGCCTTCGGCCTTTGCAGCGAGTTCTCGGAGCGTGGTGTCCACGCGCCCGTAAGGCAAAGAAACCTTATTCCTCACCATCGTCCTATTATTGTGTTGTTGTTGTGGATAATGATGAGCACCATATTTATAGTGTGGAGGAGTAGCAACAGAAGAAGAAGAAGAGTTATTGTTTTGAGAGAGGGAGTTACGGTGTTTGCGATGTGAGTGAGAGTTACCCATTCATGATCATGTTTCTGTTTGGTTTTGTTATTAATTTTGGATGGAAAAGGAAAGTGGGAAACTGAAAAATGAACAGTGAATGATGAATCATAGTCTTTTAAGTTCTAACGAATCTATGGTGGCCACCAATCTCTCTACCTTTTCCTGTCGCTGTTATCTCGCTACCGACACCTCCGTCACTAAATTAAAAATTAAGCTTATTGTTCTGGAAAAACATTTCTTATTTTCGTTTTCCTTTTTATTTTCAAATTTTTATATTTTAAAAAAAATTAATTTAATACATTATCAGTTGTAATTTTTTAAATTAACCTATCATTAAAATTTTTGCCAAAGTATGTACCAGTGTTGGAATTTTCTTCTTCAATTTGTATTGATGGAGGAATGTTTTTTTCTAGAAATACCACAACTAAATCAGTGCAACAAGAACAAATAAAAGGACTAGAGAAAAGAACCCGAAAAAAAAAGAGATTTTGGAAAGAGACAAAAAAAAAATACAAAGAAAAAAAATATTAGCACTATTGAAAATTTTAGAGATCATCACTATTGAAAATTTTAGCACAAGTTTTTTTCTAAACAATATCTCAAAGATCCAATATAATTAAGCATTTTTGGTATATCACTTATCTGTATTTATTTTATTTTGTAAATATTATTGAAATTATTTATATATTTTTAGAGATCATCACTATTGAAAATTTTAGCACAAGTTTTTTTCTAAACAATATCTCAAAGATCCAATATAATTAAGCATTTTTGGTATATCACTTATCTGTATTTATTTTATTTTGTAAATATTATTGAAATTATTTATATATTTTTTCACTTACAACATTATCTACGTTAATTCAGTTTATCAGAAATAAAATTAAAAAAAAAAAAAGAAACAAACAAGACCTTACTTTAGTTATTGTTGGAACAAACCTTGCAAAAGCATCACATGTTTATGATGTGTAAATTATGTTGCATCTGAATTGAAGTAGATCTACAAATATAAGATGTGTTCATTGAACCCAAGTTCTTAAAGAGTGGTGTGCTAGCCATGGGTGGGATATGAAGCTTTCTAATATATTAATGCAATTTGAGAGATACACATATATTCTGCTTTAAGTGTTTAATTTCTTATTTTGTTGCCAAAGAAATGCAATTTTCTATTATTTTTTATTTATTTTGTTTTATAATTATTTAATTGATATTTCTGTAAATAAAATAATATTATCAAGGTTATAAGCATATATTATCATAATTTGATATATTTCATAATTTTTTAAATTAACCGAGGATAAAAATTGGAGAAAGATTATGACACTAACTAAATTATTTCTTTTGAAACTTGATTTCATCAAAATATCTCAGATAAATTTTGTTTTCATTTAATTATTAAAAGTTAATATATTAATTTTCATTCATCGGTTTTGACAAGATCCATTGATCAAAATAATAAAGATAAAAAAAATAAAAAAGAATTTTTTTAGGCTAGAAGTAAGAAACTGGACCTTTTTAGGAAATACAGAATTTTAATGTCAAATGATTAAATTTAATCTCCTTCGATATTGTTATCAAGGACCAAAATTAACTTCAAATAACAAATTAAACTATAGATGTAAAACAAATAAATAAGTACACAATACACACAGAATCAAATCATTCCTCAAGTGTAATACGTTAAATTGAATTTTTTTGTTGTGTTCTTCCATCACCATTATACTCACTTTTTTCACTTTATCTATCACTTTATCCATCTATAGTCTTTAAATATTGCCTTTGATTTTCACTCTTTTCTTTACTTGTATTCACTTTCTCCTTTAAACTTCATATTTGTGTCCTGTAATACATGTTTTATGTTGCTTGCCTTGTTTTTTAAAATTCTCAACTCTCAATTTGTGTTCATATTTCTATGTAGCCACTTTACAATATATTTATTATCAACTATCATTTTTACACCTTCAAAAAATTAAATTTACAAATAATATAATAGGACAAAAAAATAACTATTCAAAGAATAAATGGTAATTTAATTTACTTAAGTAAATTACGTGGAGAAAGAATTTACCCAATTACACATTTCTAAATACCAAGACGCAAATACATTTTTTCATAATTCCAGCGGTTTACGTTCAACATCCAATACACATAAACTGCTAGTCAAACTACATTTCACAGAAATCGTTGCTGCCTATAGCGGTTTCTGTTATGCCACCAATACACATAAATTACGGTTGCCAGCAGAGGTTTACGTTCTCCCCTAATCCACAACTACTAGTAGCAGTTTCTATAGAATTATAAAAAAATGCATTTACGTCTTAGTACTTAGAAATATGTAATTGGGTAAATTCTTTCTCCATTTAACTTACTTAAGTAAATTGCCAAAAATAAAAGATATAAGATGCTAATATCTTTTCTATTCATAATTGATCTCCGAACTCAAATTTTGGTATCGGAGACTTTTATGTTGGCATCTAGTCAACCATTCTATTTTTAAGAAAAAATTAATAGATGCCGACTATGAATCTCACAGCATAATTTTTTCAAAAAATGATGAACATCCTTTTCATCTTTCGATCGCCTTCGAGTTGTACCATTACGGAAAAGGACGACAGACTTATAATGACATTTGTTAGGTCTAATAGCCTTTAATAAAATGTTAGGGACTTATTTGTCCAACACACATATTAAATATTTTATATTTAGTGATAGAGGGATCAAACTATCTTACAATTAGGGACTTCTAAAGTAAGAAAAATTATTGAGGACCAAAGTATATGATATAAAATTCATTGGAAACCAATTTAGAGTAAAAATTCTTACGTAGCGTTTGTTTTGAGGTACTAGGACAAAGAATGGGAGACTGAGATTTAGTATCATGTTTGTTAACTTAGAGACTGGTACTAAAATTTCAGTCTCTGTTATTAAAATTTCAGTAGTTCAGTATCTCCAAAAAGTGATGACACATGGACTGAAATTTTTGAGAACAGAGACTAAAATTTTAATAACATTTTATACTTAAAATACCCTATTTCAATTAATTAATTCTAACTTTACCTTTGTGCAAATTAAATTAGAGCTTCATTCTTATTTCACTCTCTGTCTTCCATTTTATACCAAACACAATACTGAGACTTATTTCAATCTCTATCTCTCAGTCTCAGTCTCTGTCTCTCTTCCAAACACTATCTTAAGATTTTATATTCATGTGTTGGAATCAAGGTTCTGAAAATTGAATCAGTCATCGAACTGCTCTAGCTATTAATTTACTGGTTTAGTGGTTCAACCGAATCCAGTTCAACCCCAATGTTTAAAATTAGCATTTTTGCATATGGACCAAACCCAATCAATTCTCAATTTCTGGTTCGACTATTCCGATCGGTCGATTTGGTTCGATATCTGGACTTAACTGTTGTAAAATAAATAAGAAAGATATATAATATAAAGAAGCGTAAATAGAAGACTCTAGTATTAATATAATTAGCTCAATAAAGATGATTCATATATTTATTAATATATGCAATAATGAAAAGAGAGAAATAGAGAAACTATTAGTAGTGTATAAAGAGAGAAGGATGTTTTATTCCTTCTGTATATATCTCATATGCTTCATATTATGTTGCTATTTATAAGCACAAAGAAGCTTTACTTTTCAAACATAATTAAATGCAATCACCCTTGGTAAACTAAGTCTCATGGAAAATGGGCATCCACATCAGGTATTCTTATCACAATCCTATCACAACACTCCCCTTAGATGACTATTTAGGATTATGCCTCGTTAAAACCTTATTAAAGAAAAACTCAATGAAAAAAACTTTAATGAAGAAAAAAGAGTACAAAATCCTTTGTAATAGGGTCTGCCTCATTAAAAAACTTTGTCAAGAAAAATCCAATGGAAAAAAACCTGACCAAGGGAAAAAGAGTACAGTCTCCCCCTCTTGTCGACATTATTTAATATCTCGAAATCGGTGCATCCCAATTTGATGTACCAATCTTTCAAAAGAGGATTTTGGGAGTGACTTTGTAAATAAATTTGCCAGATTATCACTTGAGCGGATCTGTTGGACATCAATTGTCCCTTGATTTTGAAGATCATGAGTGAAGAACAATTTGGGAGAAATATGCTTTGTTCTATCACCTTTAATGTATCCACCTTTAAATTGAACAATGCATACTATATTATCTTGAAACATGACAGTTGGAGCTATCTTCTGATCAATCAGTCCACATGATGACAGAATATATTGAATCAAACTCCTAAGCCAAAAACACCCGCGACTAGCTTCATGTATTGCTAGTATTTCAGCATGATTAAAGGATATTGCTGCAATTGTCTATTTCGTGGACCTCCATAATATAGTAGTACTACCATATGTGAACAGGTATCCTGTTTGAGATCTCTCTTTGTGTGGATCAGACAAGTGTCCTGCATCTGCATAGCCAATTAGTTGTGACTTGGATCCATATGGATAAAACAATCGCATATCAACCGTTCCATGAAGATATCGAAAGATTTGTTTGATTCCACTCCAATGTCTTCTGGTTGGAGAAGAACTATACCTTGCTAGTAAGTTCACAGCAAATGATATATCGGGTCGTGTGTTATTAGCAAGATACATTAGTGCTCCAATGGCACTAAGATATGGTATTTCAGAACCAAGGATAACTTCATTTTCTTCCTTAGGATGAAATTGATCATTTTCCACATCCAAAGATCTTACGATCATTGGGGTACTTAGATGTGACTTATCCATATAAAATCGCTTCAAGATCTTTTCTATGTATGTTGCTTGATGAATGAAGATCCCATTTTTTGTATGCTCAATCTGCAGGCCGAGACAAAATTTAGTCTTTCCAAGATCTTTCATCTCAAACTCTTCTTTTAGAGTTTTTATAATTATTGGAATCTCTTCAGGAGTTCCAATGATATTTAAATAAAAAACGTACACATCAATTATAATGAATCCAGATGCAGATTTCTTTATGAAAACACACGGGCAGATATCATTATTCTTGAATCCATTTTTGGCCAGATACTCAGTAAGACGATTATACCACATTTGTCCAGATTGCTTTAGACCATATAAAGATCTTTGTAATTTGACTGAGTATAACCCTTGCGAATATTCATTGGATGGTTTAGATATCTTTAGTCTTTCAGGAACTTTCATATAGATATCACGATCTAATGAGCCGTATAAGTAGGCTATTACCATATCCATTAAATGCATATGTAGTTTATAATATGCAGATAAACCGACCAAATAACGCAACGTTATCACATCCACTACAGGAGAATATGTTTCTTCATAATCTATACCGGGCCTTTATGAAAAATCTTGTACCACAAGTCGGGCTTTGTAGCGGACAACTTCATTTTTCTCATTTCATTTTCTCACAAATACCCATCGGTATCCAACAGGTTTTACATCTTCTAGTGTACGGACTACAGGTCCAAAGACTTCACATTTTGCAAGTGAGTCTAACTCGGCCTTCATGACTTCTTCCCATTTGGCCAATCATTTCTTTGTCGACATTCTTCAACTAATCTTGGCTCAAGATCCTTATTTTCATGCATGATATTTAATGCCACATTATATACAAAAATTTTATTGACAATTGTCTTATATTTCGGTCCCATTTCTCTCCTGTAAAGACATAATTTATTGAGATCTCGTCATTTTCACAATTTTCAGGTACCTAAACGTCTTCTGGCGTTAAAATTATATCAGAATTTCGGACAACTGCAGGTGTCTTTACTATGTCTTTTTCAACAGGTATAGTATTTACCTTTTTTCTTTTTCGAGGATTTTTGTCTTTGGAACCGATAGGCCTGCCATGCTTCTGGCGTGAATTTGCTTCAGTGGCAATTTGTCCGACTGGGACACTAACTCGAATCGGAGCATTTTCAGCCGGTACATAGTATTTAGTAATCCTATTTGTATCAAAAAATGCATCAGGCAATTCATTTGTTATCCTTTACAAATGTATAATCTTTTGAACTTCTAGTTCACATTGCCCTGATCGAGGATCCAAATGCATCAAAGATGATGCATTCCAATTAAGTTCCTTTTTAGGAAGCTTATTTTCTCCCCCTAATGTTGGAAATTTTGATTCATCAAAATGACAATCCGCAAATCGGGCTTTAAATACATTTCCAATTTATATCTCAAGATACCTTACTATAGAGGGAGAATCATATCCAATATATATCTCTAATTTTCTTTGGGGTCCCATTTTGGTGCGAGAAGGTGGTATAATGGGAACATATATCACACACCCGAATATTCTTAAATGGGAAACATTTGACTGCTGGCCAAAAGCTAATTGCATGGGAGAGAACTGATGGTAACTTGTTGGCCTGAAACAAATAAGTGCTGTGGCATGTAAAATAGCATGTCCCAAACCGAGGTTGGAAGATTTGTTCTCATAAGTAAGGGTCTAGCAATTAATTGGAGGCGTTTAATAAGTGATTCTGCTAACCCATTTTGTGTGTGAATATGAGTTACTAGATGTTCAACACTTATTCCATTAGCCATACAATAAGCATCAAAGACTTGGGAAGTAAATTCACCAGCATTATCAAGGCGAATTGCTTTGATTGGATTCTCTGAAAACTCTGCTTTTAATTGAATGATTTGAGCCAGTAATCTCGCAAACGTCAGGTTGCAAGAAGACAATAAGCACACATGTGACCATTTCAAAAATGCGTCTATTAGGACCATCAAATATCTAAAAGATCCACATGGTTGATGAATAGGTCCACATATATCGCCTTGAATCCTTTCTAGGAATTCAGTGGACTCAAATCTAATCTTTACTGGTAATGGCCTTAAAATTAACTTCCTTTGAGAACATGCAGCACAACAAAATTCACTAGATTTAAAAATCTTCTGGTTATTTAGTGAATGTCTATAGGAGTTTTCAATAATTCTCCTCATCATGATTGTTTCTGGATGACCCAATCGGTCGTGCCAAGTTATGAATTCATTTGGGCTAGTAAACTTCTGGCTTACAATGGGATGTGATTCAATTGCACTAATCTTGGTATAATATAACCCAGATGAAAGTGAGGGTAACTTTTTTAATATAACCTTTTTATTTAAATCATGAGTTGTGATACATAAGTACTCATGTTTTTCCTCATTCATTGTCTCAATATGATATCCATTTCGGTGAATATCTTTGAAATTCAATAAGTTTCTTAGAGACTTAGTAGACAATAGTGCATTATTTATTATGAATTTTGTTCCTCCAGGAAATAAAATTATCGCTCTTCCGGAGCCTTCTATCACATTGCCTGAGCCAATAATAGTATTAACATATTCTTCTTTTGGCACAAGATGGGTAAAATATATATTACTTTTGAGAATGGTGTGCGAACTTGCACTATTCGCAAGGCATACATTTTCATTATATGTCCTTGCCATTCTCTTCAAAGACAAATAATAATAATAAAATGACTAAAAGTATATGCACAGTAAAATTATATTCTTAATTGGAATCATTTTTCTAAGAAGTACTGTACATAGTATCATATTCTAAAAATTTTTGTCATTATGATCTTGGCATATTCAGTAATTTTAAAATTCATAAATATAAATATTTTAGCAAACATTATTCATATATATCACAGTTGAAATTCAAATGCATAAAACTTAACAAGAAGTTTCTTACATTATTTATTCACATGAATACTTAACAAACACACACATTAAACTATTCCATCATTGATCAAATATTTCCTTCAGGATCCTCAAAGAAATCAGATAAATCATAATGAGTAGTGTACTTTTCAACATCATTTGAAACAAAATTTGTTTCCTTTTCTTTGTCGTCTTTTTTTAAAGATACTTGATAAAGATCGACTAGGTGTCTTGGGGTACGATAGATACGCGACCAATAGCCCTTTCCACCACAACGGAAACACTTATCCTCTGTCGATTTATTTTGTCCATTGTTTCTTTCTTTATCCCACTTCTGGTGAGATCCTTTCTTGTGAATATAATTTCTTTTCCTTCCATAATTTTTTTGTTACCAAAACCTTGTCATTTACCTCTTCTGGGGTTATGATTTGCCGCATTTACTTCAAAAAATGGGGCGGCACCAGCTGGATGCGCTTCATAATTTATTAAAAGTAACTCATTGGTGCGTTCAGCAACAAGAAGGTAAGAAATTAACTGAAGATATTTTATTTTAAATCATTTTTCTCGATACTGCTACTGCAGGAGCATATTCGAGGCATGGAAGGTCGAGAAAGTTTTCTCTAACATATCGGGCTTGAGGAAGTATCACCATTTTTTGATGATTATACCTTTCTTCAAGGTCTTTCTACAGATTTGCAGGATCTTTTAATGTGAGATATTCATTTTTCAATATTTTTTCAAGATGGAAAATCATAGCTTTGACTTTCATCCTTCTGAGATGTATTATTTTCAGCCTTAATGGTATCTTCAAGATCCATTGAATCAAGATGGATTTTAACGTCTAGAGTCCATGATAAATAGTTGTTTCCAGATATATCAAGAGCATTAAATTCAAGATGAGAGAGTTTCGACATAATTAAAATTTATTACATGGAGTCTTCCTAAAATTTGACTAGTCTCGTACTGATAACGTGTTGTAAAATAAATAAGGAAGATATATAATATAAAGAAGCGTAAATAGAAGACTCTAGTATTAATATAATTAGCTCAATAAAGATGATTCATATATTTATTAATATATGCAATAACGAAAAGAGAGAAAGAGAGAAACTATTAGTAGTATAAAAAGAGAGAAAAGAGTATTTTATTGCTTCTGTGTATATCTCATATACTTCATATTACGTTACTATTTATAAGTACAAAGAAACTTTACTTTTCAAATATAATTAAATACAATCGGTAAACTAAGCCTCATGAAAAATAGATATTACGTAAAGTATTCTTATCACAACTTTAACCTATATGTAGTGAATTCATTGAGTTGTTATTGAGAGAAAGTCACACTATATAACATATATAATCAATGCTTGGTGTGATTCTTGTAAGGAAAATCTTATTGAGGCAGTGTTGTTGTTGTCGATATTGATGATAAGTGTTGATTGAAGGGAGAGAATACACCCTCAAACTTCTTAAGAACCAAGATATGAAACACATTGTGGATCTTTACTGTTTCGGAAATTTCTAATCTGTATGCGACTGGACTTAACTTCTTGCTGACACGGAATGGTCCACATACCTCATTCCAAGTCTCTGGTTCTTCCTTAAGTTAATTAGTGCCAAGACACCCTCCTTGAGCTCAATCTACCTCCTATTTTTGTCAGCAAAAGTCTTTATAAATTGTTGGGACCTACCAAGATTGTGCTTATGCTGGTCAAGCAATTGATCCCTAGTAATTACCATTTCTTGGAGGGATAGCTCATCCTTTGCACAGAGTTCATAATGCACCAGTGAAGGGGGCTCACTCCCAGAAAGGGCCTTATAGGGAGACATTCTAATACTACTGTGAAATGATGTGTTGTACTAATATTGTTCCCAAGAAAGTATTTCCAGCCACTCTTTGGGGTTATCATAACAAAAAAAAATATCAAATGCATCTCTACTATTTTGTTTCGCACTTCGCTTTGTCCATCTGTTTCAGGATGATAAGCCAAACGCATTGCCAAAATGGTACCTTGTAATTTGAATATCTGCTGCCATAACTTACTAATGAACATGTTGTCCCTATCCGATACAATGGATTTAGGGAATCCGTGCATTTTAACAATGTTCTTAATGAAAGCTTCTGCAACTGTTTCACTATCAAAATCATATGCTTTAATGGTATAAAATGAGAAAATTTGCTAACCCGATCAATCACAAACATGATCACTGAATATCCATGAGTTGGCGGCAATAATGAGATGAAATCCATACATATATCTGCTCATACCTACATCGGAATTGGAAGTGGCTACAACAACCCATCTGGTAACTTGGTCTCTTCCTTAGCTTGTTGACAAATTGAGCACGAAATCACATAGTTTATGATATCCTGCAGCATATTCAGCTAGTAAAAACTAGAACAAATTCATTCCATAGTTTTTGCTATGCCTGAATGCCCACCAACCTTGCTGTCATGGAATTCTTTCAAGATTAACTTAACTAAATCACTCTTTGGAGGGATAACCACTCTATTTCTCCACAGCAAGATCCCATTTTGACTAGTGTAGTTTGAATCCTCTTGAGTATTATTGTGGCATTTCTGGAGCATGGCTTTGAGGGTAGAGTCTGCCTCAATATCCGCTCTCAGAGTTGTTAACCACTCCAAATCGGGAGCGGACCAAGCAGCAAAAAAAACTAGACAATGCACCAGTTGTGATGTTCTCTCCTCCCGAATTATATTGAATTTCAAAATCATAACCAAACAACTTTTGCACCCATTTATGTTGCTCTGGTGTGTGTGTGTGTGTAAAGTTTGTTCCAATAAAGCTTTTCAGGCTCTTCTAATCCGTTCTAATGACAAATCTCTTCCCTAACAAATAATGACAAAATTTTGCTATGGCCTCTGTGATCTTATAGAACTCCCTCGTATAGGCGGATTGTTGCTGCATTGCTGGTGAGAGCTTCTTGGAAAAATATGCAACTGGATGTTGTCCTTGTGTTAAAATTGCACCAATCCCACTGCTTGAGGCATCTGTCTCAACTTCAAAAGGCAAATCAAAGTCTGGTAATGTCAACACTGGTTGTGAGGTTATTGCCTTTTTGAGTTGCATAAAGACAACTGCAGCTTGTTCATTCCATTGAAATGAATCCTTCTATACTAACCGGTTAAAGAGCTTTCGTTGAAGCATAGCCCTTGATGAACCATCTATAGTAACCGGTTAAGTTGAGAAATTCTCTCAAATGTTTTGTGTTCATAGGCTGCTACCAATCAACTATCGCCTGCACATTATCTCTCTCCATGTGCACTCCTTGCCCCAAAATTGTGTGGCCCAAATAATCAATTTTACTTGTTTCAGAAAGACATTTAGAGAGCTTTGCATATAATGTTTCCTACTGCAACCGTTTTAACACTAACTCTAAATGGTCCAAATGCTGCTGCCATGAGGGACCATAGACCAATATCTCATAAAGAAAATAGAAAAAATTTGCTTAAATAAGGGTGAAACACATCATTCATCAAGCTCTGGAAGATGGCTGGTGCATGGGTTAAACCAAATGGCATCACTAGCCATTCGTATTATCCTTGGTGAGTCCAAAAGACCGTTCTGTATCTATCTTCTAGCTTCAAGATTTGGTGGTAAGATGAATGCAGATCCAATTTTGAAAACACCTTAGCCCAAACAATTAGTCTAACAACTCATCAACTGTTGGGATTGGAAAGCTATCCTTCATTGTGATGTTGCTGAGAGCACGATAGTCAGTGCAAAATCTCCATGTACCACCCTTCTTCTTGACCAACAGGATTGGAGATGAGAAAGGGCTTTTACTTGGTTGTATAATTCCTTCATCCAACATTTGCTGCACCATTACTTTGATTTGCACCTTTTGGCTTTGCGGATACCTATAAGGTCGAACCTTAACCGGATTCAATCCTTGTATCAAATGAATGCTGTGATCATGTGCATGTTACGGAGGTAGACCCGAGGGCTGTGCAAAGACTGGTGCATATGTAAGTAACAAGAGAGCTAACTCTGGCTCCAAATTTTCTGGCAGCTGCAGTGGGGAACTAGATTTCTCATCAGTGTTGCACACTTGCAAGGTGAATGCTTCAGTAATAGCATCAGTGCTTACCATTCTGCAAATATGATGAAATTGTGCTTGTGAGGTAATTGGTGAATTCTCACCATACACAGCTACAAATTGTCCGTCATGCAAGATCTGACGAAGGAGGCATCATAATCAACTATGTGCGCTCTAAGTTGCTTGAGCCAAGTTGTACTAATGACCATGTCCCCACCTGCAAGATGTAACACATAAACCTCTGGGATGTTGACTTTACAGTCCTGAATGCTGATTTCCACAGAAGAAATGCATCTTTCTACGCTCATTACTGTGAAATTTCCCATTATGACCTTGAAACCCGGAGCTTGTTCTATTGGCAGATTCAAAAACTTGGCAATCCTTGGCAAGATAAAGTTGTCCGAGCTGCATGCGTCAATAAATACTTGAATCTCCAACCCATTTATCAATGCCTTAATGCGAATTATAGCTGGACCTGAAGTCCCATGCATAGCATTATATGACAAATGATTCTTAACTACCTGTTGATCCAATTGCTGCATATCTCCTCAGGCGCTGGTTGTTCTTCACTAACACACTCCACATCAATCTCCTCCTCACCTTCAAATTAGTACGGAATAAAGTGTCGATTTGGACATTTGTGATTGGCTGAAAATTTCTCATCACACCAAAAGCAAAGGCCCTTCTTTCTTTTGCTTTGAAACTAAGGGATAGCCATCCAGACATGTGAATGGTCGTTATACCAACGTGTTCTTCATGAGAGGGACTTGAAAAAAAAAAATCAAAATATTGTTCTAGTGAAAATATCCAACCCAATGCATCTGGAGTTTGATCCATGGAGTGAAAGTTTACCCTTCGATGCGGTAGTACATTGCGGTAGTTGTAATTGGCATTGGAGTTCGATCCATGGAGCGGCTCAACAAAAGGGGAGTGATTGCGAGTATGTTCGTTGAGGAATTGCGTAATTGATCTCTGGATCGCCTCAAATTTCACATCCGCTGCCTCAGAGATCCGAGCTCTCTTTGCTCTATTCTCTGAAAAAATCTCTTGAAGTCAGCCTCTATCCCCTTCATTCTCGTGTTCTCAGCAACTGCCATGGCTAATGAAAGCGCCAAATAGAAGAGTAAAATTGTAGGAACTATATTCAAGGCCAAAAACCGAGAACCATGCACATATCAACATAAAGTTCAGCAAGTGCAATGGAACAGTACAACTCAGAAAAAGAAAAATTCACATCATGTAAGTATAGAAATTAGTCAAAAGCTAAATCAGGGAATAGATGAAGGATCTTCAAGAAAGGTCCAGTGATGACGAACCTAGAACAAGAGAGAATTCGAGAATCAGGATCAGAGGAAGTCAAAAAGAAGATTAGAAGTCAAAACTATAAGAAAATTGTAGGGTACCGTCGGAATTATGGACGGATTTACCAAAAATTTCTGCCGGTCAATTTAGGGTCAGATTTAGCAAAAGAATAAATCTAATAGTATAAATTTTGGTGGTAATTATTTATTGGCAAATTTTTAGTTCGCGGCTAATTATTAATAGATTTAGTGACAGATATTAACTTTTAATTAGTAAAATCTGGAGCTTGTTATAATTGGATTTATCTTTGATAAATTTAATGATAAATTTAAATTTTATTTTTTTAAAAAGATTTATTTAAAAGTTTAATATATAATTTTAAATGTTTAAATTTAAAATTTTTAAACTAACAAAATTTAAAATTTTACAATTTTTTATAATAAATTTGTCTATAATTTTTCATTAAAAGTTGGTAAATAAGTTCACAATGAAATGTTGAAACACTCTAAACATTAAATTAATTATACAAATGAAATAAATTAAGATTGTAAGTAATTTATATTTATCTACAAATAGGACAAATTAGTTATACAAAGGGAGTGTAAGTTAAAGACAAATGAAACAAATTCACAAAAAATCAATTAACATATCATAACATGTTAAGATTTTAAATAATTCACTAATATGCATAGTATATCTCTCAAATAGTATATCTATTTAATCTTATACAATTTTAATAATTTACAAATCTAGTTAAAAGTTTTACATCATAAATCATTAATGTATGAATAAAGAATTATCTGTACTAAAGACCTACCATCTATAGACACATTTTTCATAATAGCAGGTTACACCTTCAATTACAAGCTATAAACATAATCATTATACAAATTATAATTAAACAAACAATCAAAATTTATATATTCAAATGAGTAAATTGTAACAAACTCAGTAAAATTGACAACAATCAACTCGGCAAAATTAATTCAGAAAACAATTAACTCAAATAATAATAAACTCAGAAAATTAACAGCAATCAATAATAAGTAAAAAATTAACTTAAAAAATTAACACGCTAAGACTAACTCAGAGAATTAACAACAATCAACACTAATTAACTCATAAAATAATTAGCTCAGACAACAATAAACTCAGAAAATTAACAACAATCAACAATAAGTCAATAATTAACAAACTAAGATTAACTCAGAGAATTAACAACAATCAATACTAATTAACTCATAAGATAATTAACTCAAACAACAATAAATTCATAAAATTAACAATAACTCAATAATTAACTTAGAAAATTAACAAGTTAAGATTAATTTAGAAAATTAAAAAATAACACTAATTAACTCAGAAATAATTAACTCAAACAACAATAAATTCAAAAAATTAACAATCATCTAAAATACCATCAACTTAGAAGAAACCCTAAATTACATCCTATTTAACCTAACATTATTCAATTTCTAATTACACTAAATTAATATGACAAACGCTAATTGCACACTTCATTAAAAAAATTAATCAAGAATTTAATGAAATACTTAATAAAATCCTAAACAAACAAAAAATTCTAAAAAAATACAAAAAATATAGAAAAAATTATTTCTGATGGTGGCTATAGGATGATGGAAGCGTGGTGGTGACAGGAGGCAGTAGTAAAATCTATGGTGGTGGAGTTAGAGTTTAGTAATATAACAAACAACCAAAAGAAAAAATGGACAACATTAGCTTTGGTGCGGTGGACCTTAGCCACGATGATGGCGACAAGGTCACAAGTTCCAATGCCAAGAGACATCAGCAGAGGCGGCGCGGCGGAGGCTTTCCATGGAGACTCCAACAACAATGACGACGATGTGCTGATCTGTGATGACAATGTGGCTTACCGGCAGCAATGACAGCTCCAGGTGGTGGCGGCGCAACCTTCTCTAATAGAGCAGAAGGAGAGAGAGGCAAGAGAGACGAGAGAGAAGAAGAGAAGAGAGAGAGAGAGAGAGTTTGCAGAAGTGAGGGAAGGGGTTTTGTGTTTGAATTTTATCCTAAATTTATCGGTAAATTTATTAACAAAAAAATTCGACTGTAAGGTGTTCGTTGTTATCTAAATGCCGTATTTTACTAATCTTGTTATCGTCGGAATTTTCAGATGAAAAATCCAACAATAAATTTGGCACTAATAAAATTAATTTTTATGTCTCAATTCATTGTGGGATTTAGTTACAAAATTTTAAATCTGATGGTAACTTATTCGATGGGTTAATTTTTACTTGTAACCATCGAAAAATTTGTCGCTAAATCTGCCGATAACGTCCGTCACTATTCAATGCAGTTCTTGTAGTGCAAGAAGACAAATTAGAAGGATGAGACAATATCACAGCCAAGTTAGTAACAATAGTCCTCCAGCCTTCTATTAATAACTCACTCTCTTGCACTGTGTCTCAAACCTTGAGGTTACGGATCGTGCACCACCTGTTCAGTCTCAGTAACTAACTTCTGTTAGTCCTTTGCTGCCCTCAGCTCATACTTTTGAGTAGATGACTCCAACTTATTTCCAATTCTTCCCTCAACTTCATTTTTCTCCCTTACAGTAAACACATAGCAGTTTTTTCTTTTATCTTGAAATTGTTCTTCTTCATTTGCTGCTATAGTAGGAATTTCGGGAAGTGTGCGTGTTATGAAACAGAGAAAGATGAATTATTAAGAATAAGAAGGTGAGGAGAAAAAGATATGAAGAAGGAATTGAAGGAGATAGAGAAAGCGGTGAATTACATTTTTCTTTAAACTTGAATTAAATAAAACTTTAACGAAGAAAAATATATAGTGGCAATAATAGTGTAGTGCGTGTTCAATGATGTGGTTCTTTGATTAAAACTTGTTTACTTTTCATCTTCTTTATGTCGCAATGAAGTCTCTTATTTCTTTAGGCTGTCATGATTTACATTTGATCCTGATGCTCAGTTATTATTTGGGCTTTGGATTGCAGGTGCTTGTTAGTTGTTAACTACACAAGGTCATCTAATTTGTTATATCTTGTCAGTAAGATCTTATCCAATAACATGTTCACGTGTTTTAAAACTCGTGAATATGAATTGAAACTTGATGGAATACTTCTATATGACGAATGACTAAGTTTTGAATTTCTAATATTCAAACACATAGGTGAATATGAATTGAAAAGTTGTGTACAAGAGCAATGCTATGTAATCAAATTGAGTAAGCAGAATTAATTGAATGAAATTCTGAAATAGAAGTAATTTGTTTTATGGAATAAACTTATTGTGGGAAACTTATCATTTAAGAATTATGAACTTTGAGCTACTTTGAGTTTTTCTTTCAATTGACATTATACATGATAGAGCTCAATGACATCGTTTGATTCATGTAACCGACTCCACCTAATAGGATAAGACTTTGTTGTTGTTGTTATTGTTGTTGTATAGCTCTGCCACTTAACTCACACACACATGCTCATGTCGATGCTTTCTCACACTCCTTTCACCTTGTCTATGTCCTTAATTCTCTAAGTTTATTTATCTCTAAGGTCATCTTATTTTCTAAAGTTTAATCCATACTCATATCATTTTTAATTTCAGTAAAATAGTGACTAAAATATGATATGATAGAGTTTGTTGATTCCATCAATTCTATTAATTTTATTACTTGCAAAATTTAAATATATGATTTTATTTGTTATCTACTCTTTGGCCACTTCACAATCCTTCTTCTACTTATATTATTTTATTTAAATTAATTAATAATTGTGGTACTAACAAATGTTAGGGATGGAATCCTAATTTGAATTCCATCACTGCATCCTAATTCTTTTAATTCCTTTTATTCATTCACCCATGGTCTCAACATCCTATCAACTACTTCTGCAATCATTACTACTATCTTGTAGCTAATTCTGGAAATGCATCGGTTACTTAGATGATTAAGGATTGTTGATAAGTTTTAGAAATTGCATGAACATGCCTATCTTTAAGTTTTGAGAATAAAGAATCAGCATGTAGAAGAGTTCATAAGATCTAAGGTAGGTACTGAATGATTCACACCAATCATGATAAATTTCAAATAATCCATGCTCATATTATTGTGTCTAGAAAATTAGATGGAACAATATTCATTAACCACACTCAAAGTTTTATAGGCCTTGAGAAAGAGAGAATTTGAATTAAGACACTCTTCTAAAATTTGAAGCTAGCAGGAGATTTTTTTTGTTTAATCTCTTGCAACATGAGAAGAATCTATTCTTAATATATAAAAGTAGATACATAAGTTTACCTACATTACTTTAAGCCATTTCTCTTCTCCTACTAACGCCATGTCAGCAACATCGCTTACTTGGCAAAATTTTAGAATCAACCACTTAAATATTGCCAAATCAACTATTATTTCCAAATCAGCAAAAAAATAAAATATACAAAAAAAATATACAAGTAATAAAAATATATGCAAATTAGGCTGCAAAATTATCAATGACAATAATTAGAAATTAATAGTGTTTAACCAAATTTGTAACCTACAAGAATTCATATTCCTATATTTATTATATCTTACCGTTATAAACAATCTATTCTTAATAAATATCCATATTACAAATGCTATAATAATCTATTAATCATAAGAAATTTTACGTTACAAATATTCAAATTCCATACTATTTGAACTACTTATATAAGTCTCTTATCACTATTTCTTCATATAACATCAAATTTAGCACAAAAAATTTATTTTCGCACTATACAACATCTCAAACTTACTCAATGGAGCATTATTTTTTCGACAATATCGCCAAACAAACAAACAATTGGTTTATCAAATTTGCGTGGTTCATCTATATAAAACATTAACACCCACAAATGAAGAAGAGTCTCTTTGATTAGAAGTTAGAAATGATTATATTTGATAAAAAGGTACAAAGCAAACATATTTATTGTATTTTTAAATTGAATTTACGTAAAAAATATTTTAATTATTTTTGTTTTTTATACTTTTTATATTATTTTATAATACTTTATATATAATTATATTTTAATATCATTAAAATTATACTTCTTTCAATATGCTATCGTTCCTTTTTAACTAATTATTAACTATAATTTACTAACACTGTAGGGAACACATCTTCATGTAATTGTGAAGAGAAATATGATAAAAAATTCAAACATTTGTTACAAGAAGGAAAAATCTTTACTATAAAAAATTTAAAAATAGAAGATGCAAATGATTTGTATAGACCAATTAAAAGTACAATAAAAGCAAATTTTTTACTCACAATTGTTGTGAAAGAAATTAAAGATCCAATTATGAATATTTTCCAACACTATTTTGAATTTGCATCACTTGAGACATTGCCTGACAGAGTGGGTCAAAGAAAAATACTAACATGTAATTTCACTTTATACTATTTCAATTATTCTTATTAAAAATAACTTATTAAAAAAAAAACTACACATTTTTGTTCATTTTATTGTAGATGTCATTGGAAAATTACATCAAGAAATTAAGAAAAAAAAAACCCATTCAAATTCAAGACACATCTTCGGAAAAAGAACATACATGCAAAGATGGAACAAACAACATAATAGAAAGTGCATACAATACAACCATTCATAAAGAACATGCCTTCATAGGAACCTACGACAGAAAGAAGAAAGCAACAGTTCTAACAATAACCAATAAAGAAAAAGGATGACGAGCGTCACATAAGAAGATTAAGTCCATCAACTAAAACAAATACAAAAATCAAACCACCAAATAAAAATATCACTTTGTACAACTCCAACATCCAAATTTTTTGTACTACAAATTATTTTAAACAAAACATTTTTAAAATTTAATTTTAGTTTACATATATTTAATTTAATTCTACAAAACATAGCTATTTTTAATATTTATTATATACTATCATTAATTTACCGTCCGCGCATTGCGCGGGTCTCATTCTAGTAAAGATGAAAGAGTAGAGAGAATGACACCCACTACAAAAAATTTTGGTAAAAACGGTGGTTTTTTTGGTATTTACGGCGATTTGAACCGCCATTATTACCAATAATGGCGGTTTCGTAAAGCGACATAATTCTGGGCGCCATTCTAGTTATTACGACGGTTTTCTGAAAACTGCCACAATTCCCTGGGTTAAAACGGCGATTTTTGAATAGGTTAAAACGGCGGTTCAAACCGCCATTATTTCTAGGGTTAAAATGGCATTTTTTAGATAGGTTAAAACGGCGGTTTGAACCGCCATTATTACCCTGACAGAGTGGCGTTTTGGTTGGTTAAAACGGCGGTTCAAACCGCCGTTATTTTCAGGGTTAAAATGGCGGTTTTTTGATAGGTTAAAACGGCAGTTTAAGCCGCCATTATTACCCTGACAGAGTAGCATTTTAGTTGGTTAAAACGACATTTTTGAACCGCCATTTTTAACTTGACAATAGCGTTTTGGTTGGTTAAAATGGTATTTTTGAACCGCCATTTTACCCTGACAGTAACATTTTTTATCGTTTAAAAAAATAATTTTTACCGTCATTTTTATCGCGTTAAATAAATAATTGTGATTAAAATTTCACAATAGCAAAAAATCATAATCCATAAATGAAATATTATATAACTCATAAACAAAATATTAATATTATATATAATTTTTTATTATTAAAAATCAAAAGTAATAACTCCTATACAAAACCTTGTCTTACTAAACTTACCAAAATATAAACACTGCAATAAACACTAATTAGTCAAATCTACCATCCAATTCCTTAAACTATGTTAATATCTAATAATGTATTTAAACCATCTAATAAGTACTGTTTTTACTACTTAGAATATGATATACAAGACAAGTAGCTTAGCTAAGTGATGATGAATAAGATTTGGAGGCCAAAAGTTTCCTCCTTTTGTAATTAACTTTAAAACAAGCCTGCATTAGTTTTTTTGGTTTCTTGTGTGAGTTTCATTCCGAGAACTTGCTCCAACATCTTTGTTTCTTGCTCCACCACTCCAACTTTATTATCCAAACTCATCTCTTACAAAGATTTGTAGGAACCTCTCTTGTCAGGGAATTTCTATCAAGTTGGCTGTTATAAATTCAAATTATAACAATGAAAAGATGTCATTAGAAATAATATATAACTAGTCAAATAATATAAAGAGAAAAAATAAAATTAGATTGGTAGAAAGAATCGAGAAAATTTATTAAAAATCATAGTTACTAAGTACTACATTATACAGAAAATTTATTAAAGATCATAGTATCAGTTGCTGAAAAGTTACGTTGGGTGAACAAAATAAACAGAAGAATGATGTGAAATCGTTAAACAAAAGTACCTAAGCTGCTTCAATTTCCAATTCTTGCTTTTTGATCTTAACAGAAAGAGGGCGCAACATGCAAAGAAATGACAAATCTGATTTCCCAAAGAATGAATTCTGCACTTCCTTGAAAAATAGAAAAACAGGACTTGGTGATGGTGATTAATGATTTTTGTTCAATCACTAAAAATTCAAATTCCTCCTAAGAAAATCATTAATATGCCTCTTTTGTGCTTAATATATCGAAAATAGAGCTAGAATTTCAGTGAAAATCATACATACATATTGTGTTTTTAAATTAGTTAATACAATTCATAAATACAATGTCACAACGATATATCAGGATTAAATTCCATACAAAAGTTAGAAGATTCACACCTGAATGCTAGTATTTCTACAAATTCTGTATCAACCTGAACAAATAAAAAAGATGGACCATATGAAGCAGTTGTTATGAACTTATGATCAATAAAAAAACTGGTCACATTTACTCAGATACTCAGTCCTATCTCTTCTTTTACTTCTCTAATAGCTGCTGCAAAAATCTCCTCACCCTACAGGTACAAAACCATTTTACGATAACTTCAATAGGTAACTTCCAGTAGCCAATAACTATGTTACAATAACCATGCTGCAAAAATCTCCTGTACTGCATACAGCATCGACAACTCCAGTAGGTAACTTCCAATAGCCAATTCCATGGAATCTACCTCTTTTTTCCTGTAATACAAAGAACCTACAACCCCAAAACATGGAACAAACAAATAAAGAAAAAAGAAGGGGAAAAAAGTTGCATTGATCAGAATGTTGGCATGAAACAAATGCATGCTTATTGAAACTCATGATTTCCAATAACACATGGTAAGAATAAAAACCTAAAATATACTACTTAATCATTTCATGAACATTCAACTCCCATGATTAAAAATTTGATCTTTAAACTCTTGAGCCAAATTTTGTAATGAACAGAAATTAAAATTGGTGTCTTGTGCTCAGCAAACTAGAGTAAAGGAGGGGTATGGTCTCGTGCAATTATACAGAAGACATGCTCAAGTAACTTGCAAAAACCATAGTTACTAAGTACTACATTAATGGTTTAATAACTTAGGCGACATGGAACACTATAACCTGGTCAAGAACAGGGCCACAGAGAGATCCATAATCATCAATTCTGGTATGGTAAAAGGAGCCGTAGAATGTGAGTCTGCCGGAAGAGAAACTCGCAGCTCAATAGCCTAGGACCATCAATTAGAATGAAATATTTTCAAGAGAACAAAGGCAAATAGAGAGAAGAATCTACTCATGAGTCTGCCGGAAGAGAAACTCGCAGCTCAATAGCTCGATTGACAAGATTGCCGGCGTAGGAGAATGCTACAGGAGGAGATCGTCGCTGGAGGAGAAGCCGCTGGAAGAGATGTCGCTGGAGGAGAAGTCACAGGAGGAGACGTCGTCGAAGGAGACCGTCACTGGAGAAGACGTCACAGAAGGAGGTCGCTGCTGGAGGAGATGCCTGACGTGGCAGAAATTGGCGAGTTAAGAAATTGTTATAAGAGATGCGTTGCAAGTACAGTTCTTAACCAACCAGAAATTCGTTTATCAATTTAAAAAGGGTTGTCACAAAAATTAGAATTAAAATACTGGGAGTATGAGTCCCAGGTCGTCTCCCAACGAGTTGCAGAAAGATGTGCTATTTTATTAATCAGATGTTTTCAAAAAATGGTTTGAGTTGATAAACAGGAAATTAAATCAGAGAATTTAGATAATTTAAATAAAAACCTTGACTGAGAGTAGATTAGTTAGAAGCCCTATTCTTGTTGAATTACTCTCAAGATTAATTGATAATTGAAGGTTACTCTGCTTTGTTATCCCTTACTAGGTAGAGGAAAGTCAAGCAAGTTGGAAAGCTATTTCTAGTCACAAGTCCTAATCCTCTCCCTTGGGAAGAACTAGTGTCAATGACTAGAGGGTGATCCAACAATAAACCCAATTACAATTTTTCTCTTGAGTAATCCAACTCAAGGTTTCCTTTCAATCATCTCCCAATCAAGTTATAGAACTACTTGCTCATTATGTTTGTAAAATCCACGAAATAAGAAAAGGAAATATTAAAAGACATGATAAATAATAATCAAAGGAATCAATTAAAAATAAAAATAGTTATTGTATTAATAAATTCTAAAAATAATCCAATAATAATTCTGAGTAAATAAAGGACATGGAAGAGTAAGTGACAGGTAAGGAAACAAACTAGAATGACGAAGTCTTCATGGAGGTAATAACTCTTCTCAATATCCCGATCCAAAAAGCAATAAAATCAAATTCCTAAGAACTATGAATGTGTAGAGAAAAAACCTAGAGGAGAGGAAAAATCATATCTAAAACTAAAAATTATGCGGAATGAATGTTGTGTCCTGGTTTCTGCATGTTCCCTGGCTCTAGTCTGCTTTTCTGGGCCGAAAACTAGGTCAAAATAGGGCCCAAAATCGCCCCCAGCAAATTCTGCAGATCGCGCATGTCACGCGATCGCGTCATCCAGTCGTTCGCGTCATCCAGCATTTTGCCTTGCCACGCGTGCGCGTTGTCCACGCCTTCGCGTCACTGGTGCAGTTTCCAATCCGCGCGGTCGCGTGAGCCATGCGTCCGCGTCACTGCAATTTCCTCTATATCGTGCAGTTGCGTGAGCCATGCGCCCGCGTCACTTCTCGCTGGTCATCTCCTTAATTTCTTGTGTTCCTTCCATTTTTGCAAGCTTCTTTTCTAATCTCCAAGTCATTAATGCCCTATAAAGCCTGAAACACTTAACACACGGATCACGGTATCGAATGGAATAAAGGAGAATTAAAATACAAAATTAAAAGTCTCTAGGAAGCAAGTTTTCAACCATAAAGTATTCTTAGGAAGGAATTATAAATGCATGCTTATTTAATAAATAAGTGGGTAAAGATTTGATAAAACCACAGAATTAAAGACAATATGAACTATAAAATAATGGTTTATCAACCTCTCCACACTTAGATATTAGCATGTCCTCATGCTTAGTTGAAGGAGATAAAATAAATGAGTAGGAACATGTAAAACTCATGCAATGTAATGCAACCTATATATGTGAATGCAACTATATGATTTTTGTCCACTTGGTCAAAAGTAAATAAGCTCTTTAAGACAATCACAAATCAAATTCCACTAATTCAATTCTTATACAGTAACAACAGATAAAAATGCAAGAAAGTCACTCATGAAAGCATGGAACATAGAATTTAAGCATTGAACCCTCACTGATGATGTATGTATGCTCTAATCTCTCTAGTGTATAGGGTAATCACTCTATCCTTCTCTAGTCATGCTTTCTAATTTTCGTTCTTCACCTAACCAATCAACAACATTTAATATACCAATGCAAACATCATGAGGTCTTTTCAAGGTTGTAATGGGGCCAAGGTAAGGGTAAGAATACATATATGGTTAAGTAAGCTTGTAAATTGAATCTTTAATTAACCTAAGCTTTAACCCACACATATGTACATTCTATATAACTCAAATTTCATACCTATCTACCCAAAATTTTCCTTTCATATTCCTTACTCATGTATCAACTTTTATTTTAATTTTATCATACATGCATTGATCCTTGAATTCTTAACTTGACATTGGGGTAATTTTGTCCCCTTATTTAATTATTAAATATTTTTGGATTTTTTTAACATAAATATAAAAATAAACATAGCTTATCAATGCACATAGATTTTTAATTCTTGTAGTTTCACATGAGTAGGTACCCAAATTTCCATTATATCATCATGACACATTCCTTTATTATCTTTTGTTCCCATAATTTTTCCATACTTAATTAACACACAATTCTATCTCAAGCTAACCAAAGATTCAATTGGGATATAAAATTGTTTTTCTGCTTAAGGCTAGTAATGTGGTAAAATGCAGAACAAATGGGATTTAAAGGCTCAAAGTGGCTAACAAAGGTAATTGAAAGGATAGGCTTAATTTGGATAAGTAAGCTAAACAAGTAATGGCCTCAATCATATGTAAGCGTATAAATATATTAAACATTGGACATATAGGATAAAACAAAATATAGATTACAATCATAGAGAGGTGAACACATAAGAATAAAATAATTATGGTTAAATAATATAACCATGTATAAAGACTCAAAGTCTCACAGGTTGTGTGTTATTTAGCTCAAAAAACATGTTCCAAATATAACTTCAAGCAAATTTAACACAAAAGTTTTAATTAAAATTAGTGAAATTTTGTTCTAAAAATAGGGTCTTAGAAGAAACTTATTGTCTTTTCAATCAAGTAGAACGTGCATGCAACTAATCTATTACTATGCAATTTATCCTATTCTACAAAAGAAAAACTAACTAAATATCCTATTTATTGGTGTTAGGGAAGAGAAATTACCTCCGGAAGTCAGGTACTGACCGACCTCCCCACACTTAAGGCTTTGTACCGTCCTCGGTGCCATCTGTTAGGAACAAAGGTGGGCTGGTAGCAGTATCTCCACAGTCGGGACCGTCATGGCTCCCTGTGCTAGTAAAGAAAGTGGAGTCTGGGGTATCTGAGTCTCTGTATTTTCCTTTAAGTAGCTCCTTGAGGTGTGTGAATCGGCGCTCGTTACGGCGCTCTCTTAGCTTTTCTTTGTGTTCCTGCCGATCCAACCTTTCAAGTATTTGATGGAGCAGTTGATTGGTGGTAGGTGCTTGTGGTGTTGAAGGAGGAAGCTCTTCAGCTGGTTTAGGAGGCTGGCTTGTAGTGGCTGCTGGAGGTCTGATATATTTCTCGTTAGGAACATACTGATCATCCCGTGGAAGCATGGCTTTGGTGTCCCCAACTCTGTAGGAGACTCCGGCTGCTGAGACAAGATCTGAGACCAAGGCGGGAAAAGGTAAGTTTCCCGCAATTTGTACGTGTCCCATAGCACTCCGGATGTGTCTAGGTAGGTTCAGAGGCTGGTCTGTAAGGATGCACCATAGTAGAACGGCCATGTCTGCAGTGAAGGAGGACTCGTGGGTGCTCAGAAAGACGTAATGGGACATAATTTGTGCCCATACTCGAGCCTCTAAGGTGAGTGCGGAAGCTGTTATTCTCTTAGGACGGGAACGATGGTATCCGTAGATCCATCTGCTGCCAGGTAGTGCGATAATTCTGAGAACAGCGTCCCAGTCAAATTGGTACATCTGGCGCTTGAGTGCGGCATCTTGAAATGCGTCCATTCCTTCTAGAGTAGGGGGAAGATCTAGAGCTCGTTGAATGGCCTCTTCTGTAATGGGGACTTGCTTCTGTCGAATATAGACAGACTGCAGGATTGGCAGGTGGAAATTGGAGTAGAACTCCACTACCCAAGAAAGATTAACCTGCCGTGGTTGTCTCTGTAGGAAACCCCATTGTCTTCGTGCAATTTGCGGCTCAACAAACTCAGCAATATGGTTTGGGAGGATAAGAAGGTGTTCGTTGTTGTAACTCCTTTCTGCCAGGATGGAGAACATCTGCTCACAGTAGCGATTGGTAAATCGCACAGTGTCCTTTGCTGGGAAGGCTTTTTCTTTATCATCAACCTTTATAATCCCCTTAATTCTTTTTGTTGAGGGTTTAACTGCAGTTGAAGATGGCTCGACCACTAATGCTCGTTTTGTTCCTCTCCTTGCTGTTGATTTGGAAGCAGCTTTCTCCTTGCCTTTTTTGGTGGCCATCCTGAAAGGGGGAAAAGAGAAAGTATGTCAAAATGTCAAGGGATAGAGCAAGGAAGAGAACGGGAAAGGTGGTAATCAATGCACATTAAAAAAAAATAATGAATGATGTTAACACATGGTCATGACAACATATGGAAAATCAACAATGGAAATAGAACGAGTGCATGTAAGGACAATTAAATACAAGGTGTTTATTGGCATACAGGCAAAGGCATGAGTAGCATAGATCAAGCATTCAATGTCTAAGTTAGATTACCAAGTCTTTCATACTAACAATCTGTTTGTAATGACAATTATATTAAATTAATATGATATGAAAAAGGGTTTTGTGAAAAGCAAGCATTTAGAGTAGCAAAATAAAAGGATTCAAACATAGTGCACAATGCCATATTGGCTTTTTCACAAACACATAGCATGCATGGTAGGTAATCTATTCAAAATAAGAAATTGAACATGCAAGCAACCCTTTAAAAATTGATATATAATTGCCAAACAATATTGCAACAATCCACAAGCAAACATAAGGAATAATAATGACCCTTACTAAATATCTAACACTAATTAAAAGAGAAAAAGAAAGAAAAAGAAAACATGAATAATGAAAATAAAAAGAAAAAGAAAAAAGAAGAAGAGAACATAAATTAAGAAGAATAGAAAAGTAAGGAGGGGGAAAGAAAAGAAAAACCTTGTTAATGGTGATGAGAGAGGGAAAGGAGAAAGTGAGAAAGAAGGAAGAAGGAAGAAAGGGGAAGAAAATAATGAGGAGGTGGTGCCAGTTTGGGCGTTCAACTCCAGCTTTTGATCCTTTTCTGGCGCTGGACGCCAGAATTGGGCAGAGAACTGGCGTTGAATGCCAGTTTACGTCGTCTATCCTTGTGCAAAGTATGAACTATTATATATTGCTGGAAAGCCCTGGATGTCTACTTTCCAACGCAATTGGAAGCATGCCATTTTGAGTTCTATAGCTCCAGAAAATCCACTTTGAGTGCAGGGAGGTCAGAATCCAATAGCATCAGCAGTCCTTATTCAGCCTGAATCAGATTTTTGCTCAGCTCCTTCAATTTCAGCCAGAAAAATACCTGAAATTACAGAAAAACACACAACTCATAGTAAAGTCCAGAAATATGAATTTTTCTTAAAAACTAATGAAAATAGACTAAAAACTAACTAAAACATACTCAAAACTACATGAAATTAACCCCAAAAAGCGTATAAAATATCCGCTCATCACAACACCAAACTTAAACTGTTGCTTGTCCTCAAGCAACTAGACAAATAAAATAGAAGACTAATAGGTTGAGAAGCAATAATATCTCAGAGTTTTTGAGTGGAGCTCAGACTCTAATTAGATGAGCGGGACTAGTAGCTTTTTGCTTCTGAATAGTTTTGGCATCTCACTTTATCCATTGAAACTCAGAGTGATTGGCATCTATAGGAACTTAGAATTTAGATAGTGTTATTGATTCTCCTATTTCAGTGTGATGATTCTTGAACACAGCTATTTTATGAGTCTTGGCCGTGGTCCTAAGCACTTTGTTTTCCAGTATTACCACCGGATACATAAATGCCACAGACACATAATTGGGTGAACCTTTTAGATTGTGACTCAGCTTTGCTAAAGTCCCCAATTAGAGGTGTCCAGAGTTCTTAAGCACACTCTTCTTTTTGCTTTGGATCTTGACTTTAACCGCTCAGTCTCAAGTTTTCACTTGACACCTTCACGCCACAAGCACATGGTTAGGGACAGCTTGGTTTAGCCGCTTAGACCAGGATTTTATTCCTTTAGGCCCTCCTATCCACTGATGCTCAAAGCCTTGGGATCCTTTTTATTTGCCCTTACCTTTTGGTTTTAAGGGTTATTGGCTGTTTGCTCTTGCCTCTTGGTTTTAAGAGCTTTTGGCTTTTTCTGCTTGCTTTTTCTTTTTCTTTCTATTTTTTTTTAGTTTTTTCTGCAAGCTTTGTTCTTTGCTGCTTTTTCTTGCTTCAAGAATCATTTTTATGATTTTTTAGATTATCAATAACATGTCTCATGTTCATCATTCTTTCAAGAGCCAACATATTTAACAGTCTTAAACAACAAATTCAAAAGACATATGCACTGTTCAAGCATTCATTCAGAAGACAGAAAGCATTGCCACCACATGTTACTAATTAGAATTTTTCTTATTAAAAACTCGAAATTTTATTGCCTCTTATTCAAAAGATCTACTATTTTATTCATGTTTGCTGATGATGAGAAAAATAGACTATAACTTAATTGGGGATAAAATCAAACTAGACACTAATTACTACTAATGATCATGTAATGAAGACACAAACATAGATAAGCACTTAACATAGAGAAAACGAAAAACAGAGAAAGTAAGAACAAGGAACGAGTCCACCTTAGTGATGATGGCATTTCCTTCTTGAGGCACCAATGATGTTCTTGAGCTCTTTTATGTCTCTTCCTTGCCTTTGTGGCTTGATTCCTAGTGATTTTTGGTATTTCTATCCTCAGTTGCTTCCAATAATTATGTGGAGGGAAGTGCATCCCCTGAGGTATCTCTTGATTTGCAGCCACATGTTCTACCACTGAGCTATAGATCCTTCCCATAATTGTTTTACCACACCAAACTTAGAATGTTGCTCGCCCTCGAGCAAAAGAAGAGGGAATAGATGAAGAAGAAGATGTGGAAAGAAAAAACTAGGATTATGAGGAGGGAAGGTGGGGATCCTGTAGGGTCCACAGATCTTGAAATGATCCTGTGAGGTCTATAGATCTTGAGGTGTCAAGGCATTTACATCCCTGCACCAATTTAGGCATGCAAAATGCCCTTGCACACAACTCTGGGCGTTCAGCGCCAGGTTGGTGCCCATTTTGGGCGTTCAACGCCCATTTACTAGCCATTTCTGGCGTTGAACACCAGAACCATGCTTGTTCTGGGCGTTCAGCGCCAGGATGTTGCCCATTTTGGGCGTTCAGCGCCAGAACCATGCTCTGTTCTGGCGTTGAACGCCAGACAAGTGCTTCCTCCAGGGTGTGATTTTTCTTCTGCTGTTTTTGATTCTGTTTTCAATTTTTAATATTTATTTTGTGACTCCACATGATCATGAACCTAATAAAACATGAAAAACCATGAAAATAAATAAAAATTGGGTTGCCTCCCAACAAGCGCTTCTTTAATGTCCTTAGCTGGACCTTGCTGAGCTTTTAATCTAGCTTCAGCCTTGAGCATTCTTGCTCAATGTTGCCTTCAAGATAATGCTTGATTCTCTGTCCATTGACAATGAACTTCTTATCAGAATCAATATCTTGAAGCTCCACATAACCATATGGTGATACACTTGTAATCACGTATGGTCCCCTCTACCGGGATTTCAGTTTCCCGGGGAATAGCCTGAGTCTAGAGTTAAACAACAGAACCTTCTGTCCTGGTTCAAAGATTCTAGATGACAGCTTTCTGTCATGCCACTTTTTTGATTTTTCTTTATATAGCTTGGCATTTTCGAAAGCTATGTATCTGAACTCCTCTAGCTCATTTAGCTGGAGCAATCTTTTTTCTCCTGCTAATTTGGCATCAAAGTTTAGGAATCTGGTTGCCCAGTAGGCCTTATGTTCCAGTTCCACGGGCAGGTGACATGCCTTACCATACACCAGTTGGTATGGAGAGGTCCCTATAGGGGTCTTGAATGCTGTTCTGTAAGCCCACAGAGCATCATCCAAGCTCCATGCCCAATCCTTTCTACGGGTATTTACTGTCCGTTCCAGGATTCTCTTTAATTCTCTATTAGAGACTTCAGCTTGCCCATTGGTTTGTGGATGATATGGAGTGGCCACCTTGTGGCGAATTCCATACCGAACCATGGCAGAGTAAAGCTGTTTATTGCAGAAGTGAGTGCCCCCATCATTGATTAGTACTCTAGGGACACCAAACCTGCTAAAGATATGTTTCTGGAGGAACTTCAGTACTGTTTTAGTATCATTGGTGGGTGTGGCAATAGCCTCAACCCATTTTGATACATAGTCAACTGCCACTAGAATATAAGTGTTTGAGTATGATGGTAGGAAAGGTCCCATGAAGTCAATTCCCCATACGTCAAACAACTCAATCTCCAAGATTCCTTGTTGAGGCATGGCGTAACCATGAGGCAGATTGCCAGCTCTTTGGCAACTGTCACAGTTACGTACAAACTCTCGGGAATCTTTATAGAGTGTGGGCCAATAGAAGCCACATTGGAGGACCTTGGTGGCTGTTCGCTCACCTCCGAAATGGCCTCCATATTGTGATCCATGGCAATGCCATAGGATCCTCTGTGCTTCTTCTCTAGGCACACACCTACGGATTATTCCGTCTGCACATCTCTTAAAGAGATAGGATTCATCCCACAAGTAATACTTTGCATCAGTAATTAATTTCTTCTTTTGTATCCTGTTGTACTCCTTGGGTATGAACCTTGCAGCTTTATAGTTTGCAATATCGGCAAACCATGGTGCTTCCTGAATGGCAAATAGATGCTCATCAGGAAACGTCTCAGAGATCTCAAGAAAGGGGAGGGACGTCCCTTTCACTGGCTCTATCCGGGATAGATGGTCAGCCACTTGGTTCTCTGTCCCTTTTCTGTCTCTTATTTCTATATCAAACTATTGCAGAAGCAATACTCATCTGATGAGCCTGGGTTTTGAATCCTGCTTTGTGAGTAGATATTTAAGAGCAGCATGGTTAGTATACACAATCACTTTTGATCCTACTAAGTATGATCTGAACTTGTCAATGGCGTAAATCACTGCAAGTAATTCTTTTTCTGTGGTTGTGTAATTTTTCTAGGCATCATTTAGAACGCGACTGGCATAATAAATGACATGCAGAAGCTTGTCATGCCTCTGTCCCAATACTGCACCAATGGCATGATCGCTGGCATCACACATTAGCTCAAATGGTAACGTCCAGTCTGGTGCAGAAATGACTGGTGCTGTGACCAGCTTAGCTTTCAGCGTTTCAAACGCCTGCAGGCACTCTGTGTCAAACACAAATGGCGTGTCAGCAGCTAGCAGATTGCTTAGAGGTTTTGCAATTTTTGAAAAATCCTTTATAAACCTTCTATAGAATCCTGCATGCCCCAGAAAGCTTCTGATTGCCTTAACATTGGCAGGTGGTGGCAATTTTTCAATTACCTCTATTTTTGCTTGATCCACCTCTATTCCCTTGTTTGAGATTTTATGCCCAAGGACAATTCCTTCAGTCACCATGAAGTGACACTTTTCCCAGTTTAAAACTAGGTTGGTCTCTTGACATCTTTTCAGAACAAGTTTCAGGTGATCAAGACAGGAGTTGAATGAGTCTCCATATACTGAGAAGTCATCCATGAAGACTTCCAGAAATTTTTCCACCATATCAGAGAAAATAGAGAGCATGCATCTCTGGAAGGTTGCAGGCGCATTACATAGCCCAAATGGCATCCTTCTATAAGCAAACACTCCGGATGGACATGTGAATGCTGTTTTCTCTTGATCCTGGGGATCTACTGCAATCTGGTTGTAGCCTGAGTAGCCATCCAAAAAGCAGTAATAATCATGACCTGCTAGTCTTTCTAGCATCTGGTCTATGAATGGTAAAGGAAAATGATCCTTTCTAGTGGCTGTATTGAGCCTTCTGTAGTCAATACACATGCGCCACCCTGTAACTGTTCTCGTAGGAACCAATTCATTCTTTTCATTATGAATCACTGTCATGCCTCCCTTTTTTGGGATGACTTGGACAGGGCTCACCCAGGGGCTGTCAGAAATAGGATAAATAATCCCAGCCTCTAGTAATTTGGTGACCTCTTTCTGCACCACTTCCTTCATGGCTGGATTTAGCCGCCTCTGTGGTTGAACCACTGGTTTGGCATTATCCTCCAATAGGATTTTGTGCATGCATCTAGCTGGGCTTATGCCCTTAAGGTCACCTATGGACCACCCAAGAGCTGTCTTGTGTGTCCTTAGCACTTGAATAAGTGCTTCCTCTTCCTGTGAATTTAAAGCAGAGCTTATGATCACTGGAAAAGTATCACCTTCTCCCAGAAATGCATATTTCAAGGATGGTGGTAATGGCTTGAGCTCGGGTTTAGGAGGTTTTTCCTCTTTCAGAAGAAATTTCAGAGGCTCTTTCAGGTCCTCTGAATCCTCCAAATCAGGTTGAACATCTTTAAAGATGTCTTCCAACTCTGATTCGAGACTCTCAGCCATGTTGATCTCTTCTACCAAGGAGTCAATAAGATCAACTTTCATGCAGTCTGTTGATGTGTCTGGATGCTGCATGGCTTTGACAGCGTTCAGCTTGAACTCATCATCATTGACTCTCAGGGTTATTTTCCCCTGTTGGACGTCAATGAGGGATCGTCCAGTTGCTAGGAAGGGTCTTCCTAGAATGAGGGTAGCACTCTTGTGCTCCTCCATTTCCAGCACAACAAAGTCAGTGGGAAAGGCGAATGGCCCAACTCTGACAATCATGTCTTCAATCACGCCTGATGGGTATTTAGTAGAACCATCAGCAAGTTGGAGACATATCCGGGTTGGTTTAACTTCTTCAGTTAAACCAAGCTTTCTGATAGTGGATGCAGGTATTAGGTTGATGCTTGCCCCAAGATCGCATAAAGCTGTCTTGGTGCAATTACCTTCTAATATGCATGGTATCAGAAAACTCCCAGGGTCTTTAAGCTTTTCAGAAAAGCTTTTCAGAATGACTGCACTGCATTCTTCAGTGAGGAGAACTCTTTCTGTTTCTCTCCAATCCTTTTTATGACTCAAGATTTCTTTCATGAACTTGGCATAAGAAGGTATTCGCTCAAGTGCTTCTGCAAATGGAATCTTTATTTCAAGAGTCCTGAGATAGTCTGCAAAGCGAGCAAATTGCTTATCCTGCTCCTCTTTCCGGAGTTTTTGAGGATAAAGTATCTTGGCTTTATATTCTTCAACCTTAGTTGCTGCAGGTTTATTGCCTACAGAAGTGGTTGAAGAAGCCTTTTTAGAGGGGTTGTTATCAGCATTTGTGTGTGTCTAATCCCTCACTGGCAATTGAGTGCCAAAGTTAGAAGCTGGAGTGAAACTGGACGCCAGCTCCTTGTCTGCTCCTGGCGTCTGAACGCCAGAACTGTGCCCATTTTGGGCGTTCAGCGCCAGATCTTGCCCATTTTGGGCGTTCAACGCCAGATCCTTGCCCATTTCTGGCGTTGAACGCCAGTCTTGCTTTGTTTCTGGCGTTGAACGCCAGTTTTGGTCATGGTCTGGGCGTTCAGCGCCAGCCTTCCACCAATTTTCTGGCGTTTTAGCGCCAGAATTATTTTTCCCTGGGCTCTTACTGTCCTCAGGTGAATTTTGGGTGGTTTGCTCATTTCTTAGCTTTTTGCTGCCTTGAGGTAGGGTATTTAATGTTTTCCCACTTCTTAGTTGAATTGCTTGGCATTCTTCTGCTATTTGCCTTGACAGCTGCTGCTTTGTTTGCTTAAACTGTTCGTCCATATGTATATTAGCCATCCTTGTCTCTTGTAACCTGTCTTTAAATTCGACTAGCTGCTTTGTTAGAAAGTCCAATTGCTGATTGAATTCAGCAACTTGTTTTACAGGACTGAGTTCAGCAGTTACTGTTTTAACCTCTTCATTCATGGAAGGGTTGCTGCTTAGGTACAGATGCTGATTCCTGGCAACTGTATCAATGAGCTCTTGAGCCTCTTCAATTGTCTTTCTCATGTGGATAGATCCACCAGCTGAGTAATCTAGAGACATTTGAGCTCCTTCTGCAAGCCCATAGTAGAAGATGTCTAACTGAACCCACTCTGAGAACATTTCAGAGGGGCATTTTCGTAGCATCTCTCTGTATCTCTCCCAGGCATCATAAAGAGATTCATTATCTCCTTACTTGAAGCCTTGGATGTCCAGCCTTAGCTGTGTCATCCTTTTTGGAGGGAAATATTGATTCAGGAATTTCTCTGTCAGCTATTTCCATGTCCTTATGCTGGCCTTAGGTTGGTTATTCAACCACCTCTTAACTTGATCTTTTACAGCAAATGGAAACAGCAATAGTCTGTAGACATCCTGATCTATTTCTTTATCATGTACTGTGTCAGCAATCTGTAGAAACTGTGCCAAAAACTCTGTAGGTTCTTCCTGTGGAAGACCAGAATACTGGCAACTTTGCTGCACCATGATAATGAGCTGAGGATTCAACTCAAAGCTACTGACTCCAATGGAGGGTATGCAGATACTACTCCCATATGAAGCAGTAGAGGGGTTAGAATATGACCCCAGAGTCCTCCTGGACTGTTCATTTCCGCTTAGGTCCATGATGGAGAAAGGGAGATGATGTAAAATAGAAAAAATATTTTTATTTATTTATTTATATATTTATTTCGAAAATGAAATAAATTAAAATAAATAAAAATTGAGTGAAGATTTTCGAAAAACTGAGGAGAGAGAAAGTGGTTAGGAAGTTTTGAAAAGGATATGATGATTTTTTTTTTAAAAAAATTTTAAATTTTGAAATAAAAAATCTGAATTTTTAGAAATATATTTCGAAAAATTGTTTTTAAAATAGAGAGAAAAGATATTTTTGATTTTTAAGAGGAAAGAGAAAAACAATAAGATAGCACAAGATTTAAAATTTTTAGATCTAATGCTCCTTATTTTCGAAAATTTTGGAGGGAAAACACCAAGGAACACCAAACTTAAAAATTTTAAGATCAAGACACAAGGAAAACTCAAGAACACTTTGAAGACTCACAAGAACACAAGAACATGAAGGAAGAACACCAAACTTAAAATTTTTTAGAAAACCAAAATAAATTTTCGAAATTTTTTTTTTTTGGAAAAATCAACAAGAAAACACCAAACTTAAAGTTTGGCACAAAATTTAATAGAGAAAATATTATTTATGAAAAAGGTTTTAAAAAGAGTGTACCAAACTGCCACGGTCTTAGACTAACGCTCTAGCAAATTGGGCAGTAAATGTAACACTTGTTTTAAAGAAGGATATTTTTAACCAAGAACAATAATAAGAGACTCTAAACAAAAAAGAAAAATTTTCCTAATCTAAGCAACAAAATAATCCGTCAGTTGTTCAAACACGAACAATCCCCGGCAACGGCACCAAAAACTTGGTGCCAGTTTGGGCGTTCAACTCCAGCTTTTGATCCTTTTCTGGCGCTGGACGCCAGAATTGGGCAGAGAACTGGCGTTGAACGCCAGTTTACGCCAGTTTACGTGGTTGACGCGATCGCGTGAGTGGCCATCATTGGGATATGACGCGGACGCGTGAGCCATGCGTCCGCGTGGTAAGAATTGTGCGTTCAGCACCAGTCCAGCACCACTCTAGCACAACTTCCGGTCGTGCACCCTTTCTTACATCAATTTCCAAGTCACGCAGACGCGTCGGTGACGCGGACGCGTGGGAGGCATTTTTCCCATGTGACGCGGACGCGTCGGTGATGCGGTCGCGTGGTGTGATTTGTGCCAGGGGCACGCCTCCAGCCACGCTCCCGCGTGACTTTCTGTTTGATTTCTTATTCTCACTGAGCCACCTGCGATGCGGACGCATCGGCGACGCTGTCGCGTCGCGTGCTCTCCCTTTTTTTTTGTTATATAATTAAATATGCAAATGCAGATGCAAGCTGAAAGTGCCAATAAAGAGAAGAGTTATTGAAAAATAAAACTAAGAATAAAGAAAGGAACGATCATACCATGGTGGGTTGTCTCCCACTTAGCACTTTGCTTTAACGTCCTTAAGTTGGACGCTCCATTAGCTCAGTCTTCTGCTGTGAGTGGATCCTCCAAGAGGAAGATATCTAACTCCTTATTTTTCGTCACCTTCTCACCATGATAGAGCTTCAAACGATGTCCATTAACTTTGATAAGTTCAGAGCTTGAAGGGTGACTTAGGTGAAAAACTCCGTACGGCTCAGCCTTCTCGACTCTATATGGACCTTCCTACCTTGATCTCAACTTGCCTGGCATGAGCCTCAGTCTAGAGTTGTAAAGGAGGACTAAATCCCCAGGTTGGAATTCTTTCCTCTTGATGTGCTGATCATGTACAGCCTTCATCTTTTCCTTGTACAGTCTTGAGTTCTCATAAGCTTCTAGGCGAAGGCTTTCCAATTCTTGCAGTTGCAACTTCCTTTCAGCTCTGGCTTTCTCAAATCCCATGTTGCACTCCTTTACTGCCCAAAAGGCTTTGTGCTCAACTTCAACTGGGAGATGACAGGCTTTTTCATAAACTAAGTGGAAGGGACTCATCCCAATGGGTGTCTTGTATGCTGTTCTGTATGCCCAGAGTGCATCTTGTAGTCTGGTGCTCCAGTCCCTTCTATGAGGTTTGACTATCTTCTGTAATATGCGCTTTAGCTCTCTGTTAGACACCTCGGCTTGCCCATTAGTCTGAGGATGGTAGGCTGTTGCTACTTTATGAATTATCCCATGCTTCGTCAGTAATCCTGTTAGTCTCCTGTTACAAAAATGGGTGCCTTGATCACTCACGATTGCTCGTGGTGATCCAAAGCGACAAATAACGTGGTTTCTAACAAAGGAAACAACAATGTTAGCATCATCAGTGCGGGTAGGAATTGCTTCCACCCATTTAGAAATGTAATCTACAGCTAACAATATATAAAAATAACCATTAGAATTTGGAAATGGATCCATGAAGTCAATGCCCCAAACATAAAAAATTTCATAGAAAAGCATAATTTGTTGAGGCATCTCATCCTTCTTGGATATATTACCAAATTTTTGGCATGGGAAACAAGATTTACAGAGTTCAGCAGCGTCTTTAAAAAGAGTAGGCCACCAGAATCCACAGTCTAAGATTTTTCTAGCTGTTCTTTGAGGGCCAAAATGTCCTCCACTCTCAGATGAGTGACAGGCCTCTAAGATGGACTGGAATTCTGATTGAGGCACACACCTTCTAATTACTTGGTCAGCGCCACATCTCCATAAATATAGGTCATCCCAGTATATAATATTTAGACTCGCTTTTCAGCTTGTCTCTTTGATGCTTAGTAAAGTTTGGAGGAAAGGTGCGGCTAACTAGATAATTAGCTACAGGTGCATACCAAGGGACTACCTCAGATACTGCTTGCAGGTTATCAAATGGAAAATTATCAGCTATAGGAGTGGAGTCATCTTTAATGTGCTCAAGGCGACTCAAGTGGTCCGCCACTAAATTCTGGTTACCACTCCTATCCTTTATTTCTAAATCAAATTCTTGTAGTAGCAGTATCCAATATATAAGCCTTGGTTTGGACTCATTTTTAGCTAATAAATACTTTAGAGCTGCGTGGTCTGAATACACTACTACTTTAGTACCAAGTAAATAGGCTCAAAATTTATCCAGAGCAAAAACAATAGCAAGAAGCTCTTTCTCAGTAGTAGTGTAATTAGACTGAGCGGCGTCTAAAGTCTTAGACGCATAAGCAATGACAAAAGGATCCTTATCTTCACGCTGAGCCAGCGCTGCTCTTACTGCATGGTTGGAAGCATCGCACATGATCTCAAATGGCTGGCTCCAGTCAGGTCCTCTCACAATTGGAGCTTGAGTCAGGGTAGTCTTCAGCTTATCAAATGCTTGTTTGCAATCTTTACTGAACTCGAACTCAATATCTTTCTGCAGTAATCTGGATAAGGGAAATGCTACCTTACTGAAGTCCTTAATGAATCTCTGGTAAAAACCTGCATGGCCAAGGAACGAACGGACTTCCCTCACAGAGGAGGGGTAAGGTAAACTAGAAATAACATCCACCTTTGCTGGATCTACAGAAATGCCAGTATTAGACACAACATGTCCGAGTACAATACCTTGTTTAACCATAAAGTGACATTTTTCAAAATTTAATACAAGGTTTGTACGGACACATCTATCTAATACTCTAGATAAACTATCCAAGCAAAGGCTAAAGGAGTCACCATAAACGCTAAAATCATCCATAAAAACCTCCATACAGTCCTCAATAAGGTCAGAGAAAAGACTCATCATGCACCTTTGGAAAGTAGCTGGTGCATTGCACAAGCCAAAGGGCATTCTCTTATAAGCATAAGTCCCAAAAGGACATGTAAAAGTAGTCTTTTCCTGATCTTCAGGAGCTATATGAATCTGGAGATAGCCTGTGTAACCATCTAAAAAGCAATAATGTGATTTACCTGACAGGCGATCCAGCATTTGATCAATGAATGGAAGAGGATAGTGATCCTTACGAGTGGCTTGGTTGAGACGCCTGTAATCAATACAGACTCTCCAGGCATTCTGTACTCTGGTTGTTATGAGCTCTCCATGCTCATTCTTTACTGTAGTGACTCTAGACTTCTTGGGCACCACTTGTGCTGGGCTTACCCATTCACTGTCTAAGATGGGATAGATGATATCTGCCTCCAGTAGTCTGGTCACTTCCTTTTTGACAACCTCCAAAATAGTGGGATTCAGTCTTGTCTGGGGTTGACGAACAGGCCTGGCTCCCTCTTCTAAAAATATTCTATGCTCACAAACTTGAGGGTTGATGCCTACTATGTCTGCCAAACTCCCCCCAATTGCCTTCTTGTGCCTCCGCAGCACACTAAGTAACTGCTCTTCTTGTTGAGAAGTGAGTTCCCGTGCAATGATAACTGGAAACTTCTGCTTGTCCTCAAGGTAAGCATATTTGAGTTGTGGAGGGAGGGGTTTCAATTCTAATTGCTGTTCATGGTCAGGCTTTGGCTTGTCTGGAGCTGGTGGCAATGGTAAAGTACTTTCATTGTCCTCAGAAAGTGTCCCCACACTCGGACCTTGTCCTATGTACTTCTCTTCGAACTCCTCCTGGTGAACTTCAGCCACGGTTTCATCTATGATGTCACACTGGAGGATAGAATGATCTTCTGGTGGGTGCTTCATAACTCCATTCAGATTGAAGCTTACTACTCGGCCGTCTATTTCAAAAGAGTATGTTCCTGAAAAAGCATCCAATTTGAACTTCGATGTCTTCAGGAATGGTCTTCCGAGTAGGATTGATGATGGCCTCTCTGAGTCATTTTGGGGCATCTCCAGGATATAAAAATCAATGGAGAATGTGAGCCCCTTAATACCTACTAATACATCTTCAGCAACTCCAGCCACTGTAATAATGCTTTTATCTGCTAACACAAAACGAGCTGCCGACCTTTTTAAGGGAGGGAGCCTCAAAATATCATATATAGACAAAGGCATTATACTGACACATGCTCTTAAATCACACATGCAATCATAAATTACTACACCACCAATAGTAAAGCTAACTATACAAGGACCTGGATCACTACACTTTTCAGGTAAACCTCCCATTAAAGCAGATATGGAACTACCTAAAGGAATAGTTTCTAATTCATTAATTTTGTCTTTATGTATGCATAAATCTTTTAGAAACTTTGCGTATTTAGGTACCTATTGAATGACATCAAAAAGGGGAACAGTTACCTCAATCTTTTTGAATATTTCTACCATTTTGGGGTCAGGTTCCAACTGCTTCCTGGGTTTCCTTGCAAGTTGTGGAAATGGGATAGGAATGACGTTTTCTGCAGTGTCTGCGCCCTTTGGTGCTGCTTCCTGTGATTGAGCTTCTTCTTCTTCAGCCATGTCCTGTATGTCCTCTTCCTCCTCAACATCTTCTATTTCCACTACCTCTTCAGCTGAGGCGTGTTCTGGTGGGCTTGTGATGAGCGGATATTTTATACGTTTTTTGGGGTTAATTTCATATAGTTTTTAGTATGATTTGGTTAGTTTTTAGTATATTTTCATTAGTTTTTAGGCAAAATTCATATTTCTGGACTTTACTATGAGTTTGTGTGTTTTTCTGTAATTTCAGGTATTTTCTGGCTGAAATTGAGGGAGCTGAGCAAAAATCTGATTCAGGCTGAAAAAGGACTGCTGATGCTATTGGATTCTGACCTCTCAGCACTTGGAATGGATTTTCTGGAGCTACAGAAGTCCAATTGGTGCGCTTCCAATTGGATTGCAAAGTAGACATCCAGGGCTTTCCAGCAATATATAATAGTCTATACTTTGCTTAAGGATAGACGATGTAAACTGGCGTTCAACGCCAGTTCCATGTTGTAGTCTGGCGTCCAGCGCCAAAAACAAGTTACAAGTTGGAGTTCAACGCCAGAAACAGGTTACAACCTGGCGTTGAACGCCCAAAACAGCCCAGGCACATGAGAAGCTTAAGTCTCAGCCCCAGCACACACCAAGTGGGCCCCAGAAGTGGATTTCTGCACTATCTATCATAGTTTACTCATTTTCTGTAAACCTAGGTTACTAGTTGAGTATTTAAACAACTTTTATAGATTTATTTTTCATCTTATGACATTTTAGATCTGAACTTTGTACTCTTTGACGGCATGAGTCTCTAAACTCCATTGTTGGGGGTGGGGAGCTCTGCTGTGTCTCGATGAATTAATGCAATTATTTCTGTTTTCCATTCAAACACGCTTGTTTCTATCTAAGATGTTCATTCGTACTTCAATATGATGGATGTGATGATTCGTGACACTCATCACCATTCTCAACCTATGAACGCGTGCCTGACAACCACCTCCGTTCTACATTAGATTGAATGAATATCTCTTAGATTCCTTAATCAGAATCTTTGTGGTATAAGCTAGAATCCATTGGCAGCATCCTTGAGAATCCGGAAAGTCTAAACCTTGTCTGTGGTATTCCGAGTAGGATTCAGGGATTGGATGACTGTGACGAGCTTCAAACTCGCGAGTGCTGGGCATAGTGACAGACGCAAAAGGATAGTAAATCCTATTCCGGTATGATCGAGAACCTACAGATGATTAGCCGTGCGGTGACAGCGCACCAGGACCATTTTCACTGCGAGGACGGATGGTAGCCATTAACAACGGTGATCCACCAACACACAGCTTGCCATAGGAGGAACGTGCGTGTGTGAACAAGAAGACAAAGGAAAGCAGAGATTTAGAGGACAAAGCATCTCCAAAACTCCAACATATTCTCCATTACTGCATAACAAGTAACCTTTAATTCATGCTCTCTTGTTTATTTGCAAGTCAATTGATAACCACAAATTAATATCCTGACTAAGAGTTGCAAGATAACCATAGCTTGCTTCAAACCAACAATCTCCGTGGGATCGACCCTTACTCACGTAAGGTATTACTTGGATGACCCAGTGCACTTGCTGGTTAGTGGTACGGGTTGTGAAAAGTGTGATTCACAATTCGTGCACCAAGTTTTTGGCGCCGTTGCCAGGGATTGTTCGAGTTTGGACAACTGACGGTTTATTTTGTTGCTTAGATTAGGAAAAATTTTTCTTTTAAAATCCTTATTTTCTCTTTTTAAATTTTTCGAAAATTTTATAAACTAATAATTGAATTTTTCTGTTTGAGTTTAGTTTCATATTTTAAGTTTGGTGTCAATTGCATATTTTATATCTTCCTTTAAATTTTCGAATTTGTGTTCTTTGTTTTTCCTGGATCTTCAAGTTATTCTTGTTTATTTTTCTTTTTTGATCTTTAGTTTTTCTTGTTCTGCTTTTTTTCTTGTTTTTCGTGTGCCTTTTCAAAACATTAGTTTTCAAAAATTTTTTTTCTTAGTTATAAAAAATACTTCTTCAAAACAAGTGTTACATTTACTGCCCAATTGGCTAGAGCGTTGGTCTATGTTCTTGGTAATTGGGTATCTTCTTTTTTCAAAAATAATTTTTCTTTGATTAAATTCTGTGCCAAACTTTAAGTTTGGTGTTTTCTTGTTGATTTTTCTTTGGTTTTTGAAAATTTTATTTTGGTTTTCTAAAAATTTTAAGTTTGGTATTCTACCTTCATGTTCTTGTTGTTCTTGTGATTCTTCAAAATATTCTTGAGTCTTCCTTGTGTTTTGATCTTAAAATTTTTAAGTTTGGTGTTCCTTGGTGTTCTCCCTCCAAAATTTTCGAAAACAAGGAGCATTAGATCTAAAAATTTTAAGTTGTGTGTCTTTTGTGTGTTTTTCTCTTTGATCATAAAATTCAAAAATAAAAAAATATCTTTTCTTCATTCCACTCATAATTTTCGAAAAATTAGCATTAAATTAGTCATCGAATTTAAAAATCATATCTTTTTCAAATCATATCTTTTCTAATCAAATCCTTTCAATCATATCTTTTTCAAAACTTCCTAACAATTTTTCTTCCTTTCTCTCTCTTCATTTTTCAAAAATCTTCACCCATTTTTATTTATTTTATTTTAATTTATTTTATTTTTGAAATAAATAAATAAGTAAATAAAAATATTTTTTTCCTCTATTTTACATCATCTCCTTTTCTCCATCATGGATCTAAGTGGAAATGAACAGTCCAGAAGGACTCTGGGGTCATATGCTAACCCCAGTACTGCTTCATATGGGAGTAGTATCAGTATACCCTCCATTGGAGTCAGTAGCTTTGAGCTGAATCCTCAGCTCATTATCATGGTGCAGCAAAGTTGCCAGTATTCCGGTCTTTCACAGGAAGAACCTGCAGAATTTCTGGCACAGTTTTTACAAATTACTGACACAGTCCATGATAAGGAAGTAGATCAGGATGTCTACAGACTATTATTGTTTCCCATTTGCTGTAAAAGACCAAGCTAAGAGGTGGTTAAATAACCAACCTAAGGCTATCATAAGGACATGGAAACAGCTGTTAGAAAAATTCCTGAATCAATATTTCCCTCCAAAAAGGATGACACAGCTAAGGCTGGACATCCAAGGCTTTAAACAAGGAGATAATGAATCTCTTTATGATGCATGGGAGAGATACAGAGAGATGCTAAGAAAGTGCCCCTCTGAAATGTTTTCAGAGTGGGTTCAGTTAGACATCTTCTATTATGGGCTTGCAGAAAGAGCTCAGATTGCTCTAGATTACTCAGCTGGTGGATCTATCCACATGAGAAAGACAATTGAAGAAGCTCAAGAGCTCATTGATACAGTTGCCAGAAATCAGCATCTGTACCTAAGCAATGAACCTTCTATGAAAGAAGAGGCTAGAACAGTGACTGCTGAACTGAGTCCTGCAGAACAAGCTATTGAATTCAATCAGCAATTGGATTTTCTAACAAAACAGTTAGCCGAATTCAAGGAGAGACTACAAGAGACAAGAATGGAAAATATAAATATGGAAGTACAATTAAAGCAAATAAAGCAGCAACTGTCAAAACAAATAACAAAAGAGTGCCAAGCAGTTCAATTGAGAAGTGGGAAAACATTAGATGCCCCACCTCAAGGTAGCAGAAAGCCAAGAAATGAGCAAACTACCCAAAATCCATCTGAGGACAGTAAGAGCCCGGAGAGGAATAATTCTGGCAATCAAACGCCAGAAATTGGGTGGAAAGCTGGCGTTGAACGCCCAAACCATGCTCAGCCCTGGCGTTCAATGCCAGAAACAAGCAAGGAATTAGCGTTGAACGCCCAAAAGAAGCACAGTTCTGGCATCCAAACGCCAGGAACAAGTAAGGAGTTGGCATCCAACGCCACTCCAGCTTCTGATTCTGGCAATCAAATGCCAGTGAGGGATCAGACACACACCAGTGCTGATAACAACCCCTCTAAAAAGGCTTCTCCAACCACCTCTGTAGGAAGTAAACCTGCAGGAACTAAGGTTGAGGAATACAAAACCAAGATGCCTTATCCTCAAAAACTCCATAAAGAGGAGTAGGATAAGCAATTTGCTCGCTTTGCTGACTATCTTCGGACTCTTGAAATAAAGATTCCGTTTGCAGAGGCACTTGAGTAAATACCTTCTTATGCCAAGTTCATGAAAGAGATCTTGAGTCATAAGAAGGATTGGAGAGAAACTGAAAGAGTTCTCCTCACTGAAGAATGGAGTGCAGTCATTCTGAAAAGCTTCCCAGAAAAGCTTAAGGATCCCGGGAGCTTTCTGATACCATGCACACTAGAGGGTAATTGCACCAAGACAGCTTTATGTCATCTTGGAGCAAGCATCAATCTAATACCTGCATCCACTATCAGAAAGCTTGGTTTAACTGAAGAAGTCAAACCAACCCGGATATGTCTCCAACTTGCTGATGGCTCCATTAAATACCCATCAGGCGTGATTGAAGACATGATTGTCAGGGTTGGGCCATTCACCTTTCCCACTGACTTTGTGGTGCTGGAAATGGAAGAGAACAAAAGTGCTACTCTTATTCTAGGAAGACCTTTCCTAGCAACTGGACGAACTCTCATTGATGTCCAAAAGGGGGAAGTAACCCTGAGGGTCAATGAGGATGAATTCAAGTTAAATGCTGTCAAAGCCATGCAGCATCCAGACACACCCAAAGACTGCATGAAAGTTGATCTTATTGACTCTTTGGTGGAGGAGATCAACATGGCTGAGAGTCTCAAATCAGAGTTGGAAGACATCTTCAAAGATGTTCAGCCTAATTTGGAGGATTCAGAAGAATTAAAAGAGCTTCTGAAAATTCCTCAGGAAGAGGAAACACCTCCTAAACCTGAGCTCAAGCCATTACCACCATCCCTGAAATATGCATTTCTGGGAGAAGGTGACACTTTTCCAGTGATCATAAGCTCTACTTTAAATCCACTGGAAGAGGAAGCACTAATTCAAGTGCTTAGGACACACAAGACAGCTCTTGGGTGGTCCATAAATGACCTTAAGGGCATAAGCCCAGCTAGATGCATGCACAAAATCCTATTGGAGGATGATGCTAAGCCAGTGGTTCAACCACAGAGGCGGCTAAATCCAGCCATGAAGGAAGTGGTGCAGAAGGAGGTCACCAAGTTACTAGAGGCTGGGATTATTTATCCTATTTCTGATAGCCCCTGGGTGAGCCCTGTTCAAGTTGTCCCCCAAAAAGGGGGGTATGACAGTGGTTCATAATGAAAAGAATGAACTGGTTCCTACAAGAACAGTTACAGGGTGGCGCATGTGTATTGACTACAGAAGGCTCAATACAGCCACCAGAAATGATCATTTTCCTTTACCATTCATAGACCAGATGCTAGAGAGACTAGCAGGTCATGAATACTAATGCTTTTTGGATGGCTATTCAGATTATAACCAAATTGCAGTAGATCCTCAAGACCAAGAGAAAACAACATTTACATGTCCTTCTGGAGTGTTTGCTTATAGAAGAATGCCTTTTGGTCTGTGTAATGCACCTGCAACCTTTCAGAGGTGCATGCTCTCTATCTTCTCTGATATGGTAGAAAAATTTTTGGAAGTCTTCATGGATGACTTTTTAGTATTTGGAGACTCATTCAGCTCATGTCTTAACCATTTAGCACTTGTTCTGAAAAGATGCTAAGAGACCAACCTAGTTTTAAACTGGGAAAAATATCACTTTATGGTAACTGAAGGAATTGTCCTTCGGCATAAAATTTCGAACAAGGGAATAGATGTGGATCCAGCTAAAGTGGAAGTAATTGAAAAATTACCACCACCTGCTAATGTTAAGGCAATCAGAAGCTTTCTGGGGAATGCAGGATTCTACAGGAGGTTTATGAAGGATTTTTCAAAAATTGCAAAATCCCTGAGCAATCTGCTAGCTGCTGACACGCCATTTGTGTTTGACACAGAGTGTCTGCAGGCGTTTGAAACTCTGAAAGCTAAGCTGGTCACAGCACCAGTTATTTTTGCACCAGACTGGACATTACCATTTGAACTAATGTGTGATGCCAGTGACCATGCCATTGGTGCAGTACTGGGACAGAGGTATGACAAGCTTCTGTATGTCATTTATTATGCTAGCCGCGTTTTAAATGATGCCCAGAAAAACTACACAACCACAGAAAAAGAATTGCTTGCAGTGGTTTATGCCATTGACAAGTTTAGATCATACTTAGTAGGATCCAAAGTGATTGTGTACACTGACCATGCTGCTCTTAAATATCTACTCACAAAGCAGGATTCAAAACCCAGGCTCATAAGATGGGTGTTGCTTCTGCAGGAGTTTGACATTAAAATAAGAGACAGAAAAAGGGACAGAAAACTAAGTGGCTGACCATCTGTCCCGGATAGAGCCAGTAGAAGGGGCGTCCTCTCCCTCTATTGAGATCTCTGAAACTTTTTCGGATGAGCATTTGTTTGCCATTTAAGAAACACCATAGTTTGCAGACATTGCAAACTATAAAGCTGCAAGGTTCATACCCAAGGAGTACAGCAGGCAACAAAAGAAAAAATTAATTACTGATGCAAAGTACTACTTGTGGGATGAACCCTATCTCTTTAAGAGATGTGCAGACAGAATAATCCGTAGGTGTGTGCCTAGAGAAGAAGCACAGAGGATCTTATGGCATTGCCATGGATCATAATATGGAGGCCATTTCGGAGGTGAGCGAACAGCCACCAAGGTCCTCCAATATGGCTTCTACTGGCCTACCCTATATAGAGATTCTCGAGAGTTTGTACGTAACTGTGACAGCTGCCAAAGAGCTGGTAATCTGCCTCATGGTTACGCCATGCCTCAACAAGGGATCTTGGAGATTGAGTTGTTTGATGTATGGGGAATTGACTTCATGGGACATTTCCCACCATCATACTCAAATACTTATATTCTGGTGGTAGTCGATTATGTATCAAAATGGGTAGAGGCCATTGCCACACCCACTAATGATACTAAGATAGTGCTGAAGTTCCTCCAGAAATATATCTTCAGCAGGTTTGGTGTCCCTAGAGTACTAATCAGTGATCGGGGCACTCACTTCTGCAACAAACAGCTTTACTCTGCCATGGTCTGGTATGGGATTGGCCACAAGGTGGCCACTCCATATCATCCACAGATAAATGGGCAAGCTGAAGTTTCTAATAGAGAACTAAAAAGAATCCTGGAACCGACTGTAAGTACCCGTAAAAAGGATTGGGCAAGAGGCTTGGATGATACTCTGTGGGCTTACAGAACAGCATTCAAAACTCCTATAGGGACCTCTCTATACCAGCTTGTATATGGTAAGGCCTGTCATCTGCCCGTGGAACTGGAACATAAGGCCTACTGGGCAACCAGATTCCTGAACTTTGATGCCAAATTAGCCGGAGAAAAAGATTGCTCCAGCTAAATGAGCTAGAGGAATTTAGACTCACTGCTTTCGAAAATGCCAAGCTTTATAAGGAAAAATCTAGACTCACTGCTTTCGAAAATGCCAAGCTTTATAAGGAAAAATAAAAAAGATGGCATGACAAAAAGCTGTCATCAAGAGTCTTTGAAGAAGGACAAAAGGTTCTGTTGTTTAACTCTAGGCTCAGGCTATTCCCTGGAAAACTAAAATCCCGGTGGAGGGGACCATATGTGATTACAAGTGTATCACCATATGGTTATGTGGAGCTTCAAGACATTGATTCTAATAAGAAGTTCATTGTTAATAGACAGAGAATCAAACACTATCTTGAAGGTAATGTTGAGCAAGAGTGCTCAAGGCTGAGGCTAGATTAAAATCTCAGCAAGGTCCAGCTAAAGAAAATAAAGAAGCGCTTGCTGGGAGGCAACCCAGCCATTGGGAAAACTTTTTGTTATTTTGCCCTATTCTTGATTTTATTTGTTTATATAAAGTTCATTGTTAATAAGGTAAAGAGTCAATTGCATAAGTTCACAGGGTTACAGAAGGATTCAGCACACAAAACAGAGAGAAAGAGCTCACTGGCAAAAAAAACGCCAGTAAGAGGCACAACTGGGCGTTAAACGCCCAAAAGAAGCATCTACTGGGCGTTTAATGCCAGTAATGATAGCCATCTGGGCGTTAAACGCCAGAAAGAAGCAACTTCTGGGCGTTTAACGCCAGATTGACAGCATCCTGGGCGTTCAGAAAAATGCCTAGTGACAAAGGAGTTCCTGGAGTTCAACGCCAGAAAGAAGCAACAGCTAGGTGTTGAACGCCCAGGAGAAGCAGCATTTGGGCGTTAAACACCCAAAACATGCAGCATTTGAGCGTTTAACGCCAGGATGGTTGGGAGGAGGTAAATTCGTTTTTATTTCACAAATTTTTATTTTAATTTTAATTTTCATGTTTTAATTCATGATTTCTTGCATAAACATGTTACAAACCCTAATTTCTAAAAATCCTAATTTCTAAAAACCCTACTTTAAAAATGTCAAATGTATCTTAATCCATAAACACAAATTCTTTTTCAATCCAATCCAACTCTTTTTCAAATTTTTCAAAACAAATCTATCTCTTTTCCTTCTAAAATCTTTTCAACTCATCAATATCTTTTTCAAATCTCCACATTATCTTTTTCAAAATCCAAATTTATCTTTTTCAAATATCTTTCTTATCTTTTCAATTTTAAATCACATCTTTTCATATCATACTTAATTTTTATAAATCATATCTTCTATCTTATCTTTTTAAAATTTTCGAAAACCCACCCCCTCCCTTTTAAATCCACATTCGGCCTCCCTCATCTCATCCACCATTCGACACTAGATCTCCTTCTATCCCTCTCCTTTCTTTTCTTTTGCTTGAGGACAAGCAAACCTCTAAGTTTGGTGTGTTTATCCATGATCACTAAATTATACCCACTAAGATCATGGCCCCTAAAGGAAAACAACCCACTCCAAGAGGCAAGAAAGAGAGTATTCCAAAACCACTTTGGAATCAAGGGAAGTTCTTAACCAAAGAACATTCAGACCATTACTACAAAATAATGGGTTTAAGATCAGTGATCCCGGAAGTCAAGTTCGATCTGAAAGAAGATGAATATCCGGAGATCCAAGAGCAGATTCGAAACAGGAACTGGGAAGTCCTAGCTAATCCTGAAATAAAAGTGGGAAGGAATATGGTTCAGGAGTTCTACACTAATCTATGGCAAACAGACAGGCAGAGAATATCTGGAACTGCCCTCTATGACTATCGGACTATGGTCAGAGGAAAGATTGTTCACATCCACCCTGACAAAATCAGGGAGATCTTTAAGCTACCTCAGCTGAAAGATGACCCAGACTCCTTCAATAGGAGAATGATGAGAACAAACAAGGGCCTGAAAAAGATTCTAGAGGATATATGCATCCCTGGAGCCAGGTGGACCACCAGCAGCAAGGGTGTCCCAAATCAACTCAAGAGAGAAGATCTCAAACCAGTCGCCAGAGGATGGCTGGACTTCATTGAGCGTTCTATATTGCCCACTAGTAACCGTTCTGAAGTCACCGTTAAAAGAGCAGTGATGATCCATTGCATTATGTTGGGAAAAGAAGTGGAAGTTCATCAACTAATTCCATCTGAATTTTACATACTTGCTAACAAAAACTCCAAGGATGCCAGGTTGGCTTATCCAAGCCTAATCTCTATGCTCTGCAAGGATGCTGGAATAAGGATGGGAATAACGGAGTACATCTCAGTGGAGCAACCAATCACTAAAATCACAATGGAAAAACAACAAGTGCAGAATGACCCCATCAAGAGGAGGGCGCAAGAATTTCTCCCGGAAGTCCCTCAATTTGAATATTGGGAACAGCTTGAAGCATCTGTTACCAAGTTGCAAGAATCTATGGACCAAATAAAGGAAGAACAGCAAAATCAAAACAGTATGCTCTGCAAACTGCTCAGGGAACAAGAAGAGCAAGGGCGTGACTTAAAGGAACTGAAGCGTCAGAAGTTATCTCTTGAAGGACCAAGCACCCCACAGATTAGAGGAACATCCACATCCCAAACTCAAGGTTGTTGAGTTCTAATCTTAGCCTTAACTCTGTGATAATTGTTCTTATTTGAGTTTTACCTTAGAAGTTATAGTAGTAAGTAGTGGTGATTTTATCTCCAATTAAGCTATAATTTATTTTTCTCATCATCATTAAACATGAATAAAATAGAAGATTTTCTTTAGAATAAGGAGGCAATATTTTTTCGAATTCTTAATAAAAGACATTCTAATTATTTACATGTGGTGGCAATGCTTTCTGCCTTCTGAATGAATGCCTGAATAGAGCATATGTCTTTGGAATTTGATGTTCTTGAATGTTAAATATGTTGGCTCTTGAAAGAATGATGAACATGAGACATGTTATTGATAATCTGAAAAATCATAAAAATGATTCTTGAAGCAAGAAAAAGTAGTGAATACAAAGCTTGCAAAAAAAAAAGCAAGCAAAAAAAGCCAATAGCCCTTAAAACCAAAAGGCAAGGGTAATAAAGGATCCAAGGCTTTGAGCATCAGTGGATAGGAGGGCCTAAGGGAATCAAATCCTGGTCTAAGCGGCTAAACCAAGCTGTCCCTAACCATGTACTTGTGGCGTGAAGGTGTCAAGTGAAAACTTGAGACTGAGCGGTTAAAGTCAAGGTCCAAAGTAAAAAGAAGAGTGTGCTTAAGAACCCTGGACACCTCTAATTGGGGACTTTAGCAAAGTTGAGTCACAATCCGAAAAGGTTCACCCAATTATGTGTCTGTGGCATTTATGTATCCGGTGGTAATACTGGAAAATAAAGTGCTTAGGGCCATGGCCAAGACTCATAAAGTAGCTGTGTTCAAGAATCAACATACTGAACTAGGAGAATCAATAACATTATCTGAATTCTAAGTTCCTATAGATGCCAATCATTCTGAGCTTCAATGGATAAAGTGAGATGCCAAAACTGTTTGGAAGCAAAAAGCTACTAGTCCCGCTCATCTAATTAGAATTTGAGCTTCACTCAAGAAATCTGAGATATTATTGCTTCGTGACTTATTTGTATTCTATTTTATTTGTCTAGTTGCTTGGGGACAAGCAACAGTTTAAGTTTGGTGTTGTGATGAGCGGATATTTTATATGCTTTTTGGGGTTAATTTCATATAGCTTTTAGTATGATTTGGTTAGTTTTTAGTATATTTTCATTAGTTTTTAGGCAAAATTCATATTTCTAGACTTTACTATGAGTTTGTGTGTTTTTCTATAATTTTAGGTATTTTTTGGCTGAAATTGAGGGAGTTGAGCAAAAATCTGATTCAGGCTGAAAAAGGACTGCTGATGCTGTTGGATTCTGACCTCTCAGCACTCGGAATGGATTTTCTGGAGCTACAAAAGTCCAATTGGCGCGCTTCCATTTGGGTTGGAAAGTAGACATCCAAGGCTTTCCAGCAATATATAATAGTTCATACTTTGCTCAAGGATAGACGACGTAAACTGGTGTTCAACGCCAGTTCCATGTTGTAGTCTGGCGTCCAGCGCCAGAAACAAGTTACAAGTTGGAGTTCAACGCCAGAAACAGGTTACAACCTGGCGTTGAACGCCCAAAACAGCCCAGGCACATGAGAAGCTTAAGTCTCAGCCCCAGCACACACCAAGTGGGCCCCAGAAGTGGATTTCTGCACTATCTATCATAGTTTACTCATTTTCTATAAACCTAGGTTACTAGTTGAGTATTTAAACAACTTTTAGAGATTTATTTTTCATCTTATGACATTTTAGATCTGAACTTTGTACTCTTTGACGGCATGAGTCTCTAAACTCCATTGTTGGGGGTGGGGAGCTCTGCTGTGTCTCGATGAATTAATGCAATTATTTATGTTTTCCATTCAAACACGCTTGTTTCTATCTAAGATGTTCATTCGCACTTCAATATGATGGATGTGATGATCCATGACACTCATCACCATTCTCAACCTATGAACGCGTGCCTGACAACCACCTCCGTTCTACGTTAGATTGAATGAATATTTCTTAGATTCCTTAATCAGAATCTTCGTGGTATAAGCTAGAATCCATTGGCAGCATCCTTGAGAATCCGGAAAGTCTAAACCTTGTCTGTGGTATTCCGAATAGGATTCAGGGATTGGATGACTGTGATAAGCTTCAAACTCGCGAGTGCTGGGCGTAGTGACAGACGCAAAAGGATAGTAAATCCTATTCCGGTATGATCGAGAACCTACAGATGATTAGCCGTGCGGTGACAGTGCACCAGGACCATTTTCACTGAGAGGACGGATGGTAGCCATTGACAACGGTGATCCACCAACACACAGCTTGCCATAGGAGGAACGTGCGTGTGTGAACAAGAAGACAGAGGAAAGCAGAGATTCAGAGGACAAAGCATCTCCAAAACTCCAACATATTCTCCATTACTGCATAACAAGTAACCTTTAGTTCAGGCTCTCTTATTTATTTGCATGTCAACTGATAACCACAAATTAATATCCTGACTAAGAGTTGCAAGATAACCATAGCTTGCTTCAAACCAACAATCTCCGTGGGATCGACCCTTACTCACGTAAGGTATTACTTGGACGACCCAGTGTACTTGCTGGTTAGTGGTACGGGTTGTGAAAAGTGTGATTCACAATTCGTGCACCAGCTTGGCTCCTCCTGATTCCTCTCTTGCAATGTGGTTCTGGACCTTAGGGTGATGGCATTAATGCCACCCTTTGGATTGGGTAATGGTTGAGAGGGGATTCCACTGGAGCTCAAAGGCTGGTTATTGGAGTTATTCATTGATCCAATCTGTGAGACAAGAGCTTGCAAGGTAGAGTTTAGACCATTTAGAGTAGAAGTAAGGTTATTTTCCATGGCCTGTTGTCTCTGATCAATAGATTGTAGTAACTCATCATTAGAAGATGAAGAAGGACAAGTGATCTGAGAGGTCTGCTGTTGGTTGTGCTGTGATCCTTGGAATTACCTCAGGTGAGGTGCTCTGTAAGGCTGGTTCTGGTTCTGCTGCCTGTTGTTGTTATTATTCCACCTCTGATTTCCCTGATTGTCTCTGTGTCCTCTGTTATTGTCGTCTCTCCAACTCTGATTAGAATTATCTCTCCAACCTTGGTTGGAATTGTCCTGCCATCCGTGGTTGTAGTTGCCACCTTGATTGTATCCTTGATTGGGACGGTCATACAAGTTATGAGTGGCTGCCACAGTGTTGTCTTCTTGCTGGAGCTACAGACATTCATCAGTATAATGGCTATAATCAGCACAGATTCCGCACACTCTCTGTAGGACTAACTGTTGGCTTTGCTGTGGTGGAGAAGGTTGAGCTTTCTGAACTTGTTGTTGATTCAATTGCATTTGCTTCAGTAAGTTGGTCATTTCACAGATACTCTGAGTTAGAGCAGCAGTCTCTCTGCTAGAGGATACTTCTACAACAGCTTTTGAACGGCCCTGTTTCTGCCTGTGATTCCTTGTAGATTCAGCTAAGTTGTTGATCGGTTGCCATGCCTCATCAGTGGTTTTGTACTTTTTCATAGACCCATTGCAGGCACTTTCCAATGTGGTCTTATCTTGGGCTCTCATGCCCTGTGTGACGTAGCCGAGCAACACTATCTTGTCAATCATATGGTGGGGGCATGCTTCTAGAAGGTTGTTGAAGCGCTTCCAATATTCATAGAGAGTCTCGGATTCGTCCTGAACAATCATGGAGATGTCTTTCCTCAGTTTGTCAGTAACTTCAGCTGGAAAGAATTTTTTCAAAAATTCTCTTCTAAGTGTATCCCAGTTAGAGACAGTTGCTGCGGGTTGAGTGTAGTACCACTCTCTCGCCTTTTCCTCAAGAGAGAACAGGAAAGCTTTCAACAAAATAGAAGTTTCATTCGCACCATCGCGCCTGACAGTAGAACAGGCTGCTTGAAAATCTCTCAGGTGCTTGATAGGCTCTTGAGCAGGTAAGCCATGAAACTTAGGCATCAAGTTGAGCAGTGCAGTCTATATTTCAAAGTCTGTGGCCACTGTTGGGTGATGCACTTGAAATAGTTACATTGTGAAATCAGGGGCTCCAGCCTCCTGGATAGTAACTCTCCTAGGTGCTGCCATGTCACCTATATGTAAATCAACTGAATCAGTAGAACAGGGGCTTATTTCTTCCTCAAATGACGTTTCAGATCCGTCCTCAGAGAGGACTAATCGACGCCGAGCTTGCCTTATTCGTGAGATAGTTCTTTCAATCTCAGGATCAAATACTGACAAGCTTGGATCAGGAAGTGAACGCGTCATTTAACGAAAGAAACATGCAGCTCATAGTAACAAAATAAAATAAAATGAAAATAAATAAAATTCAATCAATAACTTAGCACTCTATTGCAACTCCCCGGCAACGGCGCCAAAAATTGACGTGGCGAAAATTGGCGAGTTAAGAAATTGTTATAAGAGATGCGTTGCAAGTACAGTTCTTAACCAACCAGAAATCCGTTTATCAATTTAAAAAGGGTTGTCACAAAAATTAGAATTAAAATACTGGGAGTATGAGTCCCAGGTCGTCTCCCAACGAGTTGCAAAAATATGTGCTATTTTATTAATTAGATGTTTTCAAAAAATGGTTTGAGTTGATAAACAGGAAATTAAATCAGAGAATTTAAATAATTTAAATAAAAACCTTGACTGGAAGTAGATTAGTTGGAAGCCCTATTCTTGTTGAAGTACTCTCAAGATTAATTGATAATTGAAGGTTACTCTGCTTAGTTATCCCTTACTAGGTAGAGGAAAGTCAAGCAAGTTGGAAAGCTATTTCTAGTCACAAGTCCTAATCCTCTCCCTTGGGAAGGACTAATGTCAATGACTAGAGGGTGATCCAACAATAAACCCAATTACAATTTTTCTCTTGAGTAATCCAACTCAAGGTTTCCTTTCAATCATCTCCCAATCAAGTTATGGAACTACTCGCTCATTATGTTTGTAAAATCCACGAAATAAGAAAAGGAAATATTGAAAGACATGATAAATAATAATCAAAGGAATCAATTAAAAATAAAAATAGTTCTTGTATTAATAAATTCTAAAAATAATCCAATAATAATTCTGAGTAAATAAAGGACATGGAAGAGTAAGTGACAGGTAAGGAAACAAACTAGAATGACGAAGTCTTCACGGAGGTAATAACTCTTCTCAATATCCCGATCCAAAAAGCAATAAAATCAAATTCCTAAGAACTATGAATGTGTAGAGAGAAAAACTAGAGGAGAGGAAAAATCAGATCTAAAACTAAAAATTATGCGGAATGAATGTTGTGTCCTAGTTTCTGGATGTTCCCTGGCTCTAGTCTGCTTTTCTGGGCCAAAAACTGGGTCAAAATAGGGCCCAAAATCGCCCCCAGTGAATTCTGCAGATCGCGCATGTCACGCGATCGCGTCATCTAGGCGTTCGCGTCATCCAGCATTTTGCCTTGCCACGCGTGCGCGTCATCCACGCCTTCGCGTCACTGGTGCAGTTTTCAATCCGCGCGGTCGCGTGAGCCATGCGTCCACGTCACTGCAATTTCCTCTATATCGCACGGTCGCGTGAGCCATGCGCCCGCGTCACTTCTCGCTGGTCATCTCCTTAATTTCTTGTGTTCCTTCCATTTTTGCAAGCTTCTTTTCTAATATCCAAGTCATTAATGCCCTATAAAGCCTGAAACACTTAACACACGGATCACGGCATCGAATGGAACAAAGAAGAATTAAAATACAAAATTAAAAGTCTCTAGGAAGCAAGTTTTCAACCATAAAGTATTCTTAGGAAGGAATTATAAATGCATGCTTATTTAATAAATAAGTGGGTAAAGATTTGATAAAACCACACAATTAAACACAATATGAACCATAAAATAATGGTTTATCAACGCCGCTGGAGGAAACGTTGCCAGAGGAGACCGTCACTGGAGAAGACGTCGCTGGCAGGAGGAGATCATCATTGGAGAGATTCGTCGTTGGAGGAGAGATCGTGACAGAGGAGATCGCAGTGGCAGAGCTTCAATATTTCTCTCACACTGGTAGCATTTCAAGTTCAACACAATAATGAGGGGTTAATTTAGGGTTGAGCATTTTATACAAGTTGATAATGGCGTTGAAAACCGCCAGAATAAAAAAAACGCCATTAACTACCAATTAATTACGGCAATAATCAAAGACCTCATAATATTCAAATATTATGGAAATATTATAGAACCGCCATATTATTAATGCCATTTTATATCATTTTTTTGTAGTGACCATGTATCTTGGTTCAACCTCAAAGTGTAATTAGGTTTATATTTAGTCTCCACCACAATAATGGTAGAATTTTACTATATCAATTTTCAGATTATAATCACCAATGCCAAGACCAAGACAAAGACAAAGACAAACGAACTAAATCTCTTCAATGCTAAGACAAACGAAGCTACTATTCTAAGCTTCACAAACAAATGCCATGACCAAGCCAAATCGCTATGACCAAACAAAAACTAATGACAAAGACTCAAACTTAATCTAAAACTGTCTTAGGTTTTTCTTTCTAACTTATGCCTTTTTACTCATAGGTTTTTCTAAATAATCTCCCACAAAATTATAAGCCTTTTTCAATTCACTAGTAAGACTCAAAACACAAATTAAATATATCAAATTGACACCAAAATAAAGAATAATTACACTCAACATATAGTGTATGATTTTTGAATAAATCCTTTCTTTCCTTAAAAGATAACCTTCTTCGTATAACAAAACCAAAACTTTATGATTCTCTCTAGCCATTGTTGTCAATAAATTATCATAATTGTCATGATTTTTTTTCTCTATTGGCAGCAGCAATCCTTTTCATATCTTGTTTTTGATGGTTATTTCTTTTCAAACATAACCAAATCAATAATAAAGCCTCTAATGATCCTGAAACGTTTTAGCACATTCAATCAAATCACAAATTGGAATCAATCCTCAATCAATCAACTAAATATTTGTCATCACAATAAATAATGGAATATTTCCAAACGCAATAATCTTTCTTTTAATGACAAATATTTTAAAATAGAGTCTATAAAGGAAGGGATGAGAATAGAATAACTTCCCTTTCATTTGCAGAAATATCTCCCCCTGAATCCAGTGATTAAAGCACCTCCTGAATATGTACTATGATATTTTTCGGCTGAAAATCAGAGTGTAATAGAGACACAAATAATAGCAACTATATAACATTATGAGCAAGAGTAAGAAGGCCTAGTCAGTGATTGATAAAACCAAATGAATCTGACAGCATCAAGTTTCAAAAACAGTTTCAGCACTTTCAAAATAAATCAAATAACTAAGTCTCTCTATTCCTATTTCTCCCCCTTTTGTCATCAAAGGAGAAAGACAAACATGTAATACTCTTGCTATTAGAATATCATGCTTAAATCATGATATTGCTAATGATAAAAATACTACGTATATTCCCTGTATTACCTATTTACATATTATAGGAGCCTTTAAGAATGAAACTTAAAGCTAAATGAATTTTTTAATACATATACTTACACACAAACATTCCACATTCCAATTACAACAATTCAAACAGCTTCATCCATTATCATGAATAAAATACATCAAGTATACTTATATAAAAAATCATGTACATACAACCTTAAGTACAATTTTCTATCCCTCTTAGAAAGGCATAATAATAATGGCGAGGAAAAATAATAACCAAAAGTACAGAAATAAACGTCCCATACTCAGTGAAATCTTTAGATCCTTCCTCGTCCATTTTCTTGAAAATATTGGATGTAAGGAGTGAGAACCTAACTTGAAGATCTCAATAGAGGAGTTTCAGAATTGTCATAGAAAGATATGTAAAATAAAATTTGTTTTACAGAAGTGATTGTCTTATGAACCTTTCTCTTGGGAATTCCTTATCTTCCAGACTTTTATGATTCAACAGTTACTCCTTCACAACTCGTATTCCTCAACACCATTCTCTCCTTTAAATTATCTCTCTTTTAAAATTAACCGATTTGAGTCCACTGCTATTTACTTTTCTCATGTCTGACCATGAGGTATATTATTCACTTTCTATTCCTTTTTACATCTACTGTTTAATCAGTCTCTTTCTTCAAAGACCACTATCATTCACCATGATTCTGAACTAATAATTTCCATCACAAGTAATTAAATAGTCAAACAAATAATCACACATAAAGAACAATTATGACAAGTAGCACAAACAGACAAACAGATAAATAGATAAACAATTTCAAGCAATATACAAATAAATGCAGTATGATGCATGCCTGTCTTACTAGCCATGAGCTTATGTGTAGGTTAAATTGCAAGAATCCGACACCTCCGGTAGATAATCCGGTATAGTCTCTCTGTTGCGTATCCCCATGAGGAATATAATCGAGGAAGTTTGCCCTACTGGGGAATAAATCAAGGGAGAGTCCCTACCACCTTCCTCTGCGAGGCCATACCATATAAAAACAAAGGAGAGTGCATTCCCACCTTGCAATCAGAGAGAGAATGTAGGGAATACATCGAGGGAGAGTGCCCTACCATATTTCTCACATCCGCACCGCAACTACTAGCAAGCGGGAACCACCATCCTTACCCAGTGCAGGTGCCTCATCAACAACGCAAGCAGGACAAAACCCACATCCTTGCCAATTCAGTGATTATATCTCAATCACAATCATGCAAGCGGGACAAAACCTACATAAACCTACATCCTTGCCAATTCAATCATCATCTCTCATTTATAATCATTTCAATCATAATCATAATCTAACATAACCAAGATCATAATTAAAACCACAATTTTATATAATCTTATTTCAATCAAACATAATCATAATCATAACCAAAAATCGAAATCAAAATCATAATTCTTTATGTTCACATTTATCACAAGGATAATATCCTCAAGCCGTGAGCGGGATAAAATCACCGTCCTCACCATGGGTGGGACAAAACTACCATCCCCACAAAATAACAACGGAATGGGCAAGCGGCACTATACCACCATCCTTGCTAGACAATCAATTAATATCATAATTCAAATCACTTATTGGCATCTTTTCTTTCTGAAATCATATTTTGACCCATTTATATTCAACAATAATATACTAGGTCCATATCATGTCAAAACTCATATTCCTTACTCATTTTATCTTTAAATTCACAATCAGGTTCACATACCCTTTAAAGTCTCAATCAGACGTCATGTTCTATTGTCAGATTACAAAACATATCGCTGATGTCTAAACCTTCTCAAACTATGCTTAGATTCATATAATGCTTAGATTTATCCTATGAATCAAATTACACTTTAAGGCCTTAATACCTTAACCAATTTGAGAAAAATTCACAGTTATTATTCACATCCTGATCACACACAATCAATCATGACTTTGTATTTTACTTTTCACGTCAACAAAATCTTTTATTTCTCAATTCTCGCCAAAACCTTAATATGAGTAAGTCCAACACAGCATAAATCCCAACCGAGGTCACAACCCTCAAGGAAAATACAAAAATAAAGACTTCTAGGGATAGAAAGTTTAAAGACTTATTAAAGTTTTGCTAACTATTCTCGCTTATAATCTTGAAAAATTTTGACATAATCTTTCCTAAAATTTAAGGTTCCCTTAAATTCAACCAACCTCTACAATGTGATCCATCTCCATGTTTATTTTATTTTTCCTGATTATCCAAAAAGTCTCAAGAAAGGACAAATTCCACTTTCAGTTATAATCACTTTCAACTCAATTAAGTTCATCAACAATTCATGCGACTTTAATTATGTCTTTCAAATGGGTCATATTGGTTCTAACCATTACCACCTTTACTTTAGGCATCAATCCCTTAGAATTCTCAAAATACATGTCTATCAAGCAATCTAGCTCTCTCGAGAATCAAGGACTCACACAAAATCAAGCAATTCAACCATTACAGTCAACACAACAACGATTTATCAATTAATTCCTAATCGCATCTTGCTAGCTAAGCATCCAAGCAAATAAAGTTTTCTATAACACCCTACCACACAAAGCTTTATGCTTAAGCCATAAAACAAAGGTGGTATGGTGTTACGACCTCTAAAATAAAATATACATATATATATAGTAGTTGAAAGAATATAATAATCGAGGAGCCTTGACAGAAAACTTAAACAAAAATGTGAAAAGAAAAGTGCAATGCTCACGTAACAGAAACTTGTGTACGAAGAAAAAGTAAAGATATCTGGTAGCTAAGCCAGACGTCGTCTCTTTGTTGCACACAATTACCTCAGCACATTGGCTGACCGTTAGAGGGAGAGTGCCCTGTCACCATTAGAGGGATTATATGCCCTTCCACAGCGCAATTAGAGAGAAAACATAGACATATTCATCATCATTCATTCTCACCTCTCAATATCATAATCATTTTCATCGTACCCAATTCATAATCAATTATCCTCATCAATAATTATCACAAGCTTATAACAACCTCAGATTTCACCAAAACTACCAAAATCACCAATTTCACAACATTCAACCTATCCTACAGTCAACTAGCCTAAGTTTTTACGTTACATTATATATTATCTATGAGAAACCAAAACCATACCTTGGCCAATTCCTTGTTAAAGCCCAAGACACTTCAATTCGCAAAATCTCAAGCCTCTACCACCATGATTTAAGCACCCAATGCTCAATCCAAGCTTCCAATCTTCTCAAATATTTCCAAAATCACACATATACTACCTAATTCATATTATTACATCCATATAATCAAAATGAACAAAATCCAATAGTTTTCTCAAGCTAATTCAAGCCTAGAATATCAAAATCACACAATTTTATCAAACATAAAACTCCCAAATTTTGAATTTTAGGAGAGGAAGGTGATGAGCGGATATTTTATACACTTTTTGGCACGATTTTCTTGGTATTTTTAGTATATTTTGTTAAGTTTTATTATGTTTTAGTAGTTTTTAGTGCAAAAATTACTTTTTGGATGCTACTTTGAGTTTTTGTAATTTTTTAATGATTTTAGGTAATTTTTGGGTGAATTATGGCAAGTTTTAGCAAAGTTTGATTCCGAGGCAAAGAAAGGACAACAGATGTTGTCAGATCTTGACCTCCGTATATTCAAACGAGCAATTCTGGAGTTATAGAGGTCCAATTGACGCGCTCTCAATGGCATTGGAAAGCTAACTTCTAGAGCTTTCTAGAAATATATAATAGCCTATATTTTGCTTAGGAAAGGACTGCCCAAACAGGGCGTTGAACGCCCAACTTACCCCCTTTCTGGCATTCAACTCACCAAGAGGACCAAGGCCAGCCCCCTCACTCAAGTTGGACACCAATCTCAACCCAAAACACTCACCAAGTGGGATAAGAAACAGGATTTTTGCACCTTTAGCTTAGACTATTTCATTTTTGTAATTTCTAATTATTATTAATTTCTTTTGAGGTCTAGATTACTATAAAGAGAACAAGGATCACCCTTGTTCAGAACCTTTTGACACTTTATACATTTTCATACTATTTCTGTAAATTATGAGTGGCTAAACCTCCTAGGTTAAGGATAGGAGCTATGCTCATTCCTATGGATTAATATCATTACTTTTCTACTTTAATATATGTTTGATTCCATTCTATGGTCTATTTTCGTTCTTCATCTTTATGAATCTGGGGTAGAACGATAGTATGACCCCTTATTCTACATGATTTCTTTACGAGTCCTGACCCGGATAGTATTGAGCTACAACTTGAGAGTATATCACACTTTCCAACAAGTTACTTGGGCTAATTGGAATATGTGACATGAAATCTCGTTAGTCAGGGGTAATTGAGGTTCCTGTGGCTCTAGGGCTAGAATCATAGAGCTTCATTCTCCGATCAGGAAGATCCGACCTTGTCTGTGGTGTTTTGAGTAGGATCATCAGAGATTGAATTGCGTGAGCTTTACCCTCTACCAGATTGACTGACCTGTTCGGGCATTTGGTTTGGATCCGAGGAGATTAATGACTACGACCCATGGCTTAATCAATTACAGCCTTGCCATTGAATGAATCACTCATTGTTAAAGTAATCAGTAAGAAATACTAATCCAGAAGAATAAGCATCTCCGAGGCCTTAACCAATTTCCTATTATTGTTTCTTCTTCAATTCTTTATTGCTTTCGTATTGTTTTGTTTTATGCGCACTCAACAACAACTACCTTTCTGTTTGCCTGACTAAGATCTGCAAGATAACCATAGCTTGCTCAATCCGACAATCCTCATGGGATTCGACCCTCACTCTCCTGAGGTATTACATGGACGACCCGATGCACTTGCCGGTTCAGTTGTGCGAGTTTCATTTTTGCGCACCAAATTTTTGGCACCGTTGCCGGAGATTGTTCGCGATTGACAAGCTAACGGTTGTCTTGCTGCTTAGATCAGGTACTTTTACTGTTTTTCTTTGTTGTGTTTCTTAATTTCTTTTGTTTAAATTTTTTAAATATATATATATATATATATATATATATATATATATATATATATATCTTTAGTCATTTTTTTCTTTTGTTTGAGTCCGGTGTCAAGTTATAAGTTTGGTGTCCCTTTGGTTTTCATTTCTTTTCTTGAGTTTTTGAAAATTGTTCTTATTTTTCCTTCTTTATGTTCAAATTTTTCTTTGTATTTTTTCTTGTTTGATTTTAAAATTTTTAAGTTTAGCGTCTTTTAAGTGTTTTTCCTTTTTAAATTTTCAAAATTTATGTTCTTTGATCATAAAATTTTTAAATTTGGTGTCCTTTAGTGTTTTTCCTTTTTAAATTTTCAAAAATTGTGCCAGTAATTTCAAAAACATTTTCAAAAAATTTTCCAATTGGTTTCAAAATTTTAAGTTTGGTGTCTTGTTTAGTAATCTTGTTTTCTTGTTTATCTTCCCTATCCTTAATTCTTTATCTTATCTTTTCTTTGAATTTCAAAATTTGTTATCTTATCTTTCTTTTAAAATTCAATTAAAAAAAAAGGTTTAGTATTTTGTTAGTTTATCTTTCTTTTAAGTCTGAATTTTAAAATCTTAAATTTTTAAAATCTTATCTTATCTTGTTTCTCTTTCTTTTGACTTTTTCAAAGTTTGAAAAATTTAAAATCATTCTTTGACTTTCTTTTTGTTAAAATTCAAAATTTTTCAAAATCAAATCTTCCATGATAATTTTTTTCTTATCTTATCTTGTTTGATTTTCTCTCTCCAAATTTAAATTTTAAAAATCTTTGATTGACTCTTTCTTTTTAAATTTCAAATATTTTCAAAATCAAATCTTTTATTTTATTTTTAAATCTTGTTAGTTAGTTACTTGTTTGTTTCATTTTAATTTTAAAAGTTTAATTCTTTCTAATTCTTTTTTCTCTCTTCTATTTTCGAAAATCTCTAACTCTTTTCTCTCTCTTCTTTTTCGAAAATCTTCTTCTTCTTTCTCTCTTTATTTTCAAAAATTCAATTTAAATTAAAAGACATCTTTCTTTTCTTTTCTCTTCATCTATCTCTCACTAGGAGTCCTCTATACTCTGACATAGAGACTCTTTTCTTTTCTCTTCTTGGTTTCTTCTTTCTTGTTTATGAGCAGGAATAGGGATAAAGAACCTCTCTTTGATCTAGACCCTAATCCTGAAAGGACCCTAAGAAGGTGTTTGCAACAAGCTCAAGCTAGTAGATCCATAAGGAATCTCACAGGAGCTCTAGAACAAGAAGCTGAAAATACAACAATGGCAGCTCATCCAGAAGTTGGAGGAGACGCAAGAGATGTCCTAGGATGTTACACTGTACCCAATTATGATTTCTATGGGCGCAGCATCTCTATTCCTACCATTGGTGCAAACAACTTTGAGTTGATGCCTCAATTGGTCACTCTAGTACAACAGAATTGCCAGTTTCATGGACTTTCACAGAAAGATCCAAACAAATTTGTATCTAACTTCCTGTAGATATGTGACACTGTCAAGACTAATAGAGTAAATCGAGAAGTCTACAAGCTTATGCTCTTCTCCTTTGCTGTAAAAGACAGAGCAAGGCTATGACTGGATTCTCAGCCTAAGGAAAGCCTAGATATATGGGAGAAGGTGGTCAATGGATTCCTGACTAAGTTCTTTCCACCTCAAAAGCTGAACAAGCTCAGGGTGGAACTACAAACCTTCAGACAAAAAGAGGGAGAATCCCTTTATGAAGCTTGAAAAAGATAGAAGCTACTGATCAGGAGATGTCCTCCTGACATGATTTTAGATTGGACCATGTTAGATATCTTCTATGATAGCCTATCTGAGATGTCCAAGATGGCATTAGACCACTCTACAGGTGGATCACTCCACTTGAAGAAGACGCCTGAAGGCGCAGGAGCTTATTGACATGATTGCCAACAACCAGTATATGTACACTTCTGAGAGGCACCCTGTGAACAGTGGGGCAGCTCAGAAGAGAGGCGTCTTGGAAGTAGACACCTTAGGCGCCATCTTGGCTCAAAACAAGCTCATGTCCCAGCAGATCAATCTGATCTGTCAGCACTTGAGTGGGGTACAGAGCTCAGCTGCTTACTATCCAGAGATAACTTTTAAGGTGGACACAGGTGAAAACGCCTGAACCACCATAGAGAAGGTGAACTACATGGGAAATTCTTCCAGAAACTCCAACAATAATCCCTATTCGAACACTTTCAATCAGGGATGGAGGAACTACCCCAACTTTAGATGGAGAGATCAGCAGAAACCTCAACAAGGCTTCAGCAACAATCAGAATGGAATGAACAAGAACCGGTTCAACAATAAACCATTCAAACCCTCTCAGCAATAGATGGAGACATCCAAGCAGAGCCTATCTGACTTGGCTACTATAGTCTCTAACCTCTCCAAGACCATACATAGTTTCATGGCAGAAACTAGGTCATCCATCAGGAACCTTGAGTACAGATCGGTCAGCTGAGCAAGAAGATCCCAGAGATCCCTTCCAACACTCTTCCAAGCAATACAGAAGTGAATCTGAAGGAAGAGTTCAAGGCCCTCACTATGGAGTTTGTGACCGAACCCAAAGAAGAGCCTGCTATAAAGGAGCTCAAGAAAATCAGAGCTCATGAGGAGACTGGTAATGTCACCTTGCATGCCCCCTTGCAGAGAGAGGAGCCTAAGGAGGAGCAAATCGCTCGGTTCCTGGCAATCCTCAAGAAGCTGAAAGCCAATTCCTCTCATGCAGAGGCTTTGGAGAAAGACCCCCCTCCCATGGCATGTTTGAAATCCTCAAAGGGAGATGAGACTGTGGTACTGACCAAGGAGTGCAGTGCCTTAGTCTAAAAGAAGCTACCTCAGAAGCTGCCGGATCCTGAAAGCTTCCTAATTCCCTGTACTATAGGAACTATCACCTTTGAGAAGGCATTATGTGATCTTGGCTCAAGTATCGACCTCATACCTCTCTCTGTGATGAAGAAGCTAGGGATTCTAGAGGTGCAGTCTGTCAGGATCTCATTAGAGATGACAGACAAGACCCTGAAAAGAGCATATGGCATGGTGGAGGATGTCCTTGTGAAGGTTGAAGACCTTTACATCCCTGTGGATTTTATAATCCTAGACACTAGGGAGGATAGAGATGATTCTATCATCCTTGGAAGGCCTTTCCTAGCCACTGCTAAGGCCATAATTGATGTGGAAAGAAGAGAGTTAGTTCTGAGGTTGCATGAGGACTGTATCTTGTTCAAGATCCCCAACCCTTAGTCTCCCTCTGACAAAGTTGGTACCATTGTGCAACACGTAGTATTTCAGCCTTCTCTCTCAGTGCATAGTTTTACAGAGTCCCCAAACACCAATCTTAAGTTTAGTGTTGGGAAACCATCATCAAGCACTAGGAAGGAAGGTACTAAAAAAAAGGTACCTAAAGGCTGGAGGGACAAAAAGATTCTCACTGAAGGTCTCTCACCTGGCATGAGAATTATCTTCACTAAGAGTCCAGTCATTCCACATACTGTGAACCAAATTCTGTCCCTAGAACATGTAGAGCTCACTCATGAAAGCACAGGAAGAAAGTTCACTGTGAGGGGTGAAGATCTAAGCCCCTACCTACCTCCATAATGGAGCTGTCCGTCAAGCTAATGACGGTAAATAAGCGCTTGTTGGGAGGCAACCTGGCCATTAGTAGAGTACTTTCAGTTTCTTTTTCATTTGTTTTAGTTTGATTTTATATTATATATGTTCCTTTTCTTTTTTATGTTTATGATCATGTACAGTACTTAGAATAGTAACAGAAACATTTAGAAATAAAAATTGAACACCCTGTGGAGAGTCCCTTGCTGGCTTTGAACACTAGACAAGGAGGAAAATGGGCGTCCAACACCCATTCAAGAGCTAAGAAGACCCTTTCGCTGATCCCCTCTGGGCGTTCAATGCCTACTGAGGAGGAATTACTGGCGTTGAATGCCAGACAGGGAGCAATTTGGGCGTTCAACGCCCCTAAGAGAGGCATCACCGGTCTTGAACGCCAGAATAGGATCACGCTGGGCGTCCAACGCCCACCAGGGAGTAATCCTGGCGTTGAACACTAGACAAGGTGCATTCTGGGCGTTCAACGCCCTTGAGGGAGCAACTAGGGCCAACTTTGTGGCCCCGGTGAGCGTTCAACGCCCATTCCTGGTGTTGAATGCTAGGTAGGGAGCAGACAGCTCGAGCTTGGAAGCTTCTCAGCTAGTGGGTTCCACAGAATCTCCACCTACCCCACATTTCCTTCTCTCTCCTACCTTTTCAAACCTTGAAACCCACACCCTACTTTCCCTCTTCCCCATACACCATCACCTTTTCCTCTTCCCAAAACCCATCATAAATCCATCATTCAATTCCCACCCACTTCAAATTCAAGGCTGGTTCTACTATGGGGAAAGTATAACGTGGTCCTCTAAGGACCATGGCAGTTTATAAAATTTTAAGAAGTTTGTTGGTTCATTTTTAATATGGCAATTCATCGTAAATTTCTATTGTCACATAACTACAATCTGTGCCCCACACAAATGCTTGAACAGGAAATTTTTTTTTGTCATCCGCAAGAGTTCCCAAATCATATCACGTAGCAATATTTATATTTTGTTAAAATTAAAAAATATTGTTGTAGTAAATTTTGTTAAAAATATATTATTATATAATACAATTTTTTTATTCAAATACTAGCAAACATACATTTTATTTTAAAATGTTATATACAAAATGATTTTGTTTTTCATAATTGAATTAAATTTTATTCAAGTTGAGAGGTCATAATGCTGTATTTAGTGACGGACTCAGAAAATTTTAAGAATAAATAAATAAATATATATATATATATATATATTAAAATAAATTTTTGTGAATATTATTAATTATACTAAAAATATAATAAAGATATAAAAATTAAAAAGAGTTCAAAAAAATTTCATTCTCAAAATATTATTTATTATATATAATTTATAAAAAATATTTTTTATTTTTAAAATTTAAACTTAAAAATATTTTAATTAAATTATAAATAACTTATTATCCTAACTAATGTTGCTTTTATTTATTTTTATACACACCTAATAATAAAAGATTGAATCACTTGACATGTTAGCGTCTAATGATAAATATATATAAATATAAAAAAATTAAACCTATAAATAAAAAGTATGTTTATATAAAATAATACAAACTTAATTTATAATTTTTTTTACTTTCTTTTTAAAATAATTTAAATTTTATATATTTTTAATTTAATTTTAACATGATATCAGATTAAGGACTTTATACATATGTTTAATTATATATTATAATTAAAATATTTTTTTATATTTTGTCTTTTAGTTTAGTTATTTTACTCTATTTTATTACTCAGGATCTCTGCTTTTAAAATAAAAATTTATTTAAACATTGTATAGATATAAATTATTTGTTAATAAGTATTCTAATAATTTTTTACCGAAAATAAATTATTGACAAAAAAAAGATCATTTTCTTTATTTTTTAGTTATATTTAAATGTGAGTTTCAAAAAGAGACTTGAGGGATAAAAAATAATTTAACTATCATTAGATTAGACTTTTTTTAATTATATATTATGTTTTTTAAATTATATTACATAACCATATATTATATTCTTAATTAATATATAATATAAAATATTTAATTAAATATTATTTTATATTTAATTTAATTTTATTATTATTTTATGTTCACTTTTTTAAAATTAATTGTCTTTTTAATTGTACAAAATTATTAAAATAAATATTAAATTTTATTAAACATTTATAAAAATAAACAAAAATACTTTTATTAATCATATAGTATTTACTTTTTTAATTTATAGATGTTTAATAAAATTTAATATTTATTTTTTATATAATTAAAAACAATTAATTTAAAAAAGAGTGAATATAAAATAAAAAAGTTAAATAAAAATAAAAGTAATATATAATCGAATGTTTTAAATTATATATTTTAATTAAAAATATAATATATGATTATGTAATATAGTTAAAAAAAACGTAATATATAACAACAAATAGCATGTCTTAGTAGTGGTCAAGTTATTTCTCATCCCTTAAATCCTCTATTAGAATCCCAATCCGGCATAATGACATAAACACTATAATGTTGAAGATAATTGTATTTCTTAAGGTGTAAAAAATGAGATTAAGTAAGTGTTGAGAGTTCGAATTTTGTCTTGTGTATACAGTTATTCATTAGCAACTACAAACACAAATCCTTAAATAGAGTTCAGATTCATGACAGATTAGTCATTGACTTGTCAGATTAAAAGATACCGTGAATAACTAACAAAAATTAATAAAATTAAAAAATATAAAAATGTTAAGATTATAAAAAAAACAAGAAAGGTTTATATAAGGATTATTTTGATCAATTTTGTCATGCAATTCCTATATATATTTTTTTTAGTTATATTTTAGAAAAAATAAATAATTCTCCTTTAATTAATAAAAAAAAGCTATCCAAACCATCAATAAAAAATATAAAATAATGTCTAATTTTAACTTTTTTTTTACTCTTTTTTTCTACGTATTTCATTATTACTTACAAATAAATATAACAAAGCAAAAGAAATTAAGAAAATATTTATCGAAATTGTACTAAAAAAATATTAAATAAAAAAATATTCATTCACAGAACCTTTCTTTCATACTTCGAATAACAATGCAGTGATACACATGGTTGCTATTAATAAAGAATATAGGCCAACAAATTAATAAATTGCTTTAATTATAAAGGACTCGTTTGCTATTAGAAAATATTTTGGGCCACACTAGAAACGTACATAAATGCTGTACGGCTGCAATATTGGCCACAAATTAGGAATCTTACCAATAGGTCCTTAAAGAACCATAAAATTCTTTCCCCACCATAGCCAAATCCCAAATTCAAACCTTCCTCCCCAATTCCTCCCTCCCGTAACCTAACCCTATCCCTCCCACCCCTATAAATACCTCTTCATTCATGCCATTATCCTCACACCTAAACACTCTCTTCCTCTTCACTTATACACTTTACACACTCTTCTTCTTCCTCCCTTCTCCCACTTGGCCGAAGCCTTCATCTCCCTCTCCTCTATATTTTTTCTTTCTTCTTCTCTTTACTTTTGTTCATAGTTGCTCGAGGACAAGCAACTATCTTAAGTTTGGTGTTGCAAAAGCTTTTCTTTTTTACTTCTACCCCTCTTTTATGTCACCAAAGGCGCGAAGCTTCAAGGAAGAGAAAGGTAAAGGCTCCCGCTTCCACTTTCAAACCTTGGGAATCATGGAGATTCCTCACCAAGGTGCACCACGATCACTTTTATGATGTGGTTAGGCACAAAAAGATGATTTCCGAGGTCCCCTTCAAACTCAAAAAGGGGGAGTATTCGGAAATCCAACAAGAGATCTGGAGAAGGGATAAGGAAATTTTGACTAATCCTGTCTCGGAGGTCAGAACACTAATGGTGCAAGAATTCTTTGCCAATACTTGGGTCACCAAAAATCATGATACAAGTGTGAACCCAAATCCCAAGAACTGGCGCACCATGGTGAGGGAGCAACTATTGGACTTCATCCCGGAAAGTGTGAGGGTGGTGCTCCAATTGTCTCAGATGCTAGGAGACCCACACTCTTACACTAGAAGGGTCAACTCCAACCAAAGATTGGATCAAGTTCTTGCGGATATCTATGTGGAAGGAGCATAGTGAAGGAAGGAGGCACAAGGCAAGCCCTACCAACTGGGTAGGCTTGACCTTAAGTCCATAATCTGAGGATGGTTGGAGTTCATCCAACGCTCCATCATGCCCACAAGTAACTAATCTGAGGTTACCATAGACCGAGCAATAATGATTCATTGTATTATGCTTAGAAATAAGGTGGAAGTACATGAGGTGATACCTCAAGAATTGTACAAGTTGGCTGATAAAACCTCCACCCAAGCGAGGTTGGCATTCCTGCACCTCATATATTGCCTATGCAATTCAGCTGAAATTGGGATAGCTGGAGATACCCTCATAGAGATGGACAAGCCCGTCACAAAGAGGAAGATGGAGCATGTGAGAGAGCAGGTGCACGGACCACAGCAAGAGCCGGTTCAACCACCTGCACCTGAGATCCTTAAAATGCCTCAGAGAATGCATTTTCCTCCCCCGAATTATTGGGATCAACTTAACACATCCTTAGGAGAGCTGACCTCTTCTGTGGATCAGCTGAGGCTTGAGCACCAAGATCAAGCTATTATCCTCCATGAGATAAGGGAAGATCAGAGGATCGTGAGGGAGGAGCGGCAGAGACAGGGGCGAGACATAGAGGAGATCAAACGCTCTATTAGGTTCTTCAGAGGGAGCAGCAGCCGCCATCACTAAGGTTGTTGAGTCCCATTATTCCTCTGTTTGTTTTATTTCTGTTTTCAGTGTACTTTAATTTATTGTCTGTTTTTTCTTCTCAGTTCATGATAACGTTTAGTATTTTTTTTCTTTTCTAGTTTTATTTTTTGTTTTGCCGTGGTTATAAAATGCCCTATGTATCCGTCACCATGCTTAAATTTTTTTTTTAAAAAAAAGGAATAGTGAGATACATAAGTTTTGAGTTATATCATAAGTATTTCAATTATTTTTGATGTGGTGGCCTTGCAATTATCTTCTGAATGTATGTATTAACAGTGTATAATTGATATTGAAGTTAAGTATGTTGGCCCTCAAAGAACAGTGAATTTAGAGAAGTATTATTGATTGTCTAAAAAATAAAAAAATTATTGATTCTTGAAGAAAGAAAAAATAGCTTAAAAAAAGAAAAATAAAAGAAAAAGAAAATAATGCTCAAAAGAAAAAGAAAAGAGCAAGGATCCAAGGCTTTGAGCATCAATGGTTAGGAGGGTCAAAAATTGGCCTAAAAAGCTCAAATAGGTTGCTATCCCTAACTAAATGCTTGTAGTGTAAAGGTATCAAGCAAAGAGCTTGAGACTGAGCAGTTAAAGTCATGATCCATAAGCTAAAGAGTACGCTTAAGAACTCCGGGCACCACTGTCTAGGAATTTAAGCAAAAGATAAATTCGAATCCAAAGGGTTCCCCCAGTTAAGTGCCTGTGGAATTTATGTATCCGGTGGTAATACGGGAAAACAAAACGCTTAGAGTCACAGCTAGGCTCAAAAGGTGTAAAGCACGAAAAGAAGCTGTGTTCATGAATCAAGAAGAAATAAAATATGAGAATCAATAATATCATCCAAATTCTAGTTCTGAGAGATTCCAATGCCTCTAAGCTTCAAAGAAAACTGAGCAGCAAAACTGTTCAAAGATAAAGAGCTAATAGCCCTATTCAGTATTTGGAATTGAGCTTCATTGACAACTCTGAGACTTATTATATCTTTTTCTTCTCTTTAGTCCTACTTTGTTTTTGGTTTCTTGAGGACAAGTAACAGTTTAAGTTTGGTGTTCTGATGAGCGGATATTTTATGCACTTTTTGGCACTATTTTCTTAGTGTTTTTAGTATATTTTGTTAAGTTTTATTATGTTTTAGTAGGTTTTAGTGTAAAAATCACTTTTTGGATGCTGCTTTGAGTTTTTGTAGTTTTTCTATAATTTTAGGTGATTTTTGTATGAATTTGGCAAGTTTTGGCAAAGTCTGATTCAGAGGCAAAGAAAGGACAATAAATGCTGTCAGATCCTAACCTCCGTGTATTTGACAAACCCCATTTGTAGGATTTATCTTGTATTGATTTTTGGGGATTTTATCACCTTTTACCCATATTTATTCAAGAAATAGCATGGTTTTGTATATTCTCCTTTAATTGTGCTTGAATGTGAAAACATGCTTTTTAGGACTCAAAATAGCTAAATTTATTTCACCTTGATTCTATTAGATGCCTTGATATGTTTGTTAAGTGATTTAAGGTTTAGGAGGCAAAGATTGGATCAAGGGAATGAAGAAAGAAAGCATGAAAAGTTGGAGAACTCATGAAGAAATGAAAGAACCGGAAAGCTGTCAAGCCGACCTCTTTGCACTTAAACGACCATAACTTGAGCTACAGAGGTCCAATTGATGCGGTTCTAGTTGGGTTGGAAAGCTAACATCCGGGGCTTCGAAACGATATAAGATTTGCCATAGTTGCATCGCGCATAGGGGCGCGCACGCGCACGGTATGCGGACGCGCCGATGGTGGCACATGACCAACTTTATACAAACGTGGCTAGCGATTTTAGAAGCCTTGTGGGCCCAATCCAACTCATTTCTGATGCTATTTAAGCCAAGAATTGAAAGGGAATCAACATACTTTTCATACTTTTCATACTTTTCATACTTTTCATACTTTAGAAGTTAGTTACCATTAGTTTAGTTTAGCTTAGTTTAGTAGTGAGAGTTAGTTTCTAGAGAGAGAAGCTCTCACTTCTCTCTAGAATTAGGATTAGGTTTAGTTCAATAATATTAGATCTAGATTTTAATTCATGCTTTCATCTCCTTCTACCTCTTAATTCTTTGTTGTTACATTCATTCTTCTTCCATTCTTTTGTTGTAATTTCCTTTATGTTGTTCTTATGTTTTGTTGTAGATCTACTATTGTTCATTCCATTTTCTTTCAATTCAATAAGAGGTAATTCATGTAGATCTTGTTTCTTTTAATTGTTGTTGTTAATTCTTTACATTTGATTGTAGTTAGAATTAATTTTTGTTGTTGATTTACTATGTTTTTCTTTTGTGCCTTCCAAGTGTTTGATGAAATGCTTGGTTGGATTTTAGAGTAGAGTTTTATGTTCTTGGCTTGGAAAGGTAACTTAGGAACTCTTGAGTTACTAATGTCCAAGTAATTGATGATTGTGATTCATTGACTCTAGTTCTCACTAATTGAATTAGTGGAGAGTTAGGACTTATGGACTAGGATTGATATAGCTCATTTGACTTTCCTTTACTACTAGTTAGAGGATGATTTAATGAGATTAATCCTTGCCAATTCTCATATTGTGGTTAGTGATTAGGATAGAGATCTTTGACCACCAACCCTTGCCAAGACCTTTTTAGCCATTAGTTTACTTTCTTACCATTTATCTTTCATGCTTCATATCAAAACCCCAAATATAACTCACAACCGATAACAAGACACTTCATTACAATTCCTAGGGAGAACGACCCGAGGTTTGAATACTTCGGTTTATAAATTTTAGGGGTTTGTTTTAGTGACAAACAACTTTTGTATGAAAGGATTAGTGATTGGTTTAGAAACTATACTTGCAACGAGATTTCATTTGTGAAATTCTAAACCGTCGAAAATCCAATCATCAAAATGGCGCCGTTGCCGGGGAATTGCAATGGTGTTATGTTATTGGTTATTGTATATATATGAATAGTGTGAATATGTTTGCTTTTGTTAGCTCTTGCTAGTTTTAGGATTTAATTTTCTTGCTTCTTATTTGATTTTGTTTTCATTTTCTTCTTGCTATCATGAATTCTCACCTTGGCTATGAGTTTGGTTATCAACATGTTGTAGGAAATGAGGACTATAATGAAGATGTGTATCAAGAATGGGATGACCAAAGGTGGGAGGAGCCATATGCATATGATCAATCCTCATGGAAACAACCTCCACCAATGCACTATGAAGAAGAGCCATTCTATGATGCATACCAATCCAATGGCTATGGTGACTCACCTTGTGATTTTCAAGAACCACCACCATATGCCTATGATCCATACCCTCAACATAACTCCCAACCATACTCACAAGCCCCTTCTTACCAACCATCTTCATATGACCCTAATCTATATCCATCCTACCAACAACCATATGAGCAATATGAACCACATATAGAGCCACCACCATTCCAACATCAATATTTTCAAGAGCCACCTCCTCCACATTATTACCAAGATGAAACACATCCAATATATGAAAATTTCCAACCACAAGATGAATACTACTTTCCACCACAACCTCCCATGGAAGAATACTCATATCCATTGATCCAAGAGCCACATGATCCTAATCATATTATCCAAGAGGAACAAGAGTCAAGGGATCGTCTCAAGGAAGCATTGGATCAATTTCAAGCAACCATGGAGTGTGTTGTGCAACAAGTGGAAAGAGTGGAAAACATAGAACCACCACAACTCTACCAAGAAGAACCACCTTCCTACTATGAACCCTCCCCCCAATTTAATGAAACCTTCCACCCACCCCAATCTCTAAGGGATGAAACCCTTGGTGTTCTTGTTCAAGGGCAAGAAGAGATGAAAAGGGATGTGCAAAATTTCATGGCCGCCTTGGATGCGGTAACAAATCAATTAGCCTCCCAATGCTTGAACACTCAAGGAACTCTCATGGCTACATGTGGAGAATCAAATGAAGAACATAGCATGAAGGAGAGATTGGAAACTCCGGCGGGAAATGAGGGAAGTTGCTTTGTATTGGAACAATTGGAGGAAGCTTTAATTGTTGAAGACAAGGAAGAAGTGGTAGAAGACTTAGGAGATGCGGAGCTTCCATGGGAACATAGAGTTGAAGAAAACCCCTCCAAGATGATTGAAATTGATGCTAGGGAGGAAAGTGCACACCTTCCAAGGCATATTCCATATGAAGACTTGGATGGGATAGAGCAAGAACTGAGTTCCCATGGCAATAAAGAGCAAGCATCAAGTCCTAGTAGTGGAGAATCCTTTGAACTTGAAGAACCTTCTCCCGGTGCATTTGAAAAGGTTGTGGAGGTAAACTCCTTTCACCCTCCCAATTATAGTTTGATTAAGGGAAAAGGCTTAGATAGTTTGATTATTAATGAACAAAGGATTGAATTAGAGAAATCTTGTGAAGAGGTGGAAGTCCCTAGAAATAGAAGAACGGGGGTTGGTTATGCTTTGTCAAGATCTTTGGAAGCATCTTTGCCTAGGTGGCCATCTACTCCTTCACTTGAGTGGGTAAAATTCATCTCTATTAGCTTTATTGTCCCACTTGAGTATGGCTTGCTTGAAACGGATGGTCAACTTAGGATCCCTTGTGGGATGAAGCGTAAGCGAAAGATGTTTCGTGGTTGGCGTTGCAAATCAAGGCTCATTATGGTTGATGCATCAAACATGAGATATAAAGGTTGGAGTAGTGCTCAATTAGATGGGTCTAGGAGGATTGTTGGCCACTATATAGAGAATTCACCTCACTCACCACCCGGTTGGACTAATAATGATGATCAACCTCAAGACGGGTGTGAAAACAAAGTGTGGGATCCCGGATTACAAGAAGAGGATCAACTTTGGGAGCCCCAAGCTTGTGAAGAACTCCATCAAGACTTGGCTCAATCCATGAAGAATCTTGGGGCACAATGGAGAACCAAGCATTGGTGGGAGTTCCAAGATGAATACAAGCACAAGCCACCTTGATGAGGAGCTCCCCATAAGTCCAACTTAAGGACAATAAACAAAAGTGCTAGGTGGGAGACAACCCACCATGGTAAAATCCTTTCATTTTCTCTTTTGTACATATTGATAGAATTAGTTTAATTTCATGTTTTGTTTAGATAGTTGAGTTTAATTGGTAGTTTAGTATGTTAAATAAGGTTTTAGGGTGTTTTGGTAGATGCTTGGAGGTTTAGAATGCTGAGATTGGTGCAAAAAAAAAAAAAAGGCCATCGGCGCGTTAGCACGTTGTGCGCGCGCGCGCACATTGCACTTCCGCAACTTTTGGTACAAAAACCAGAGAGTTGTGCGCGCGTTGTGCCAGCATTGTGCTGGGAGCACAAGCTCATCCACGCGTAAGCACGCTGTGCGCGCGCGCGCAGATCGTCCTTGCTGCATCCACGTGTGAGCGCGCTGTGCGCGCGCGCGCGGATTTGCACTCTGCTTTTCTCCTTCCTCCTTTCTCCTTCTTTCCTCTTCTCTTCTTCTTTCTTTCTAATTTTTTTTTCTTCTTCTTCCTCTCTTAGAAATTTTTTTTTCTTTTAATATAAATGAAAATTTTTTTTAAAATAATAATAATAATAATAATAATAATAATAATAATAATAATAATAATAATAATATAATAATGAATAAATAAATAAATAAATAAATAAATAAAATACTAAAAAAAAAACAAAAAATTTTTTTTCTCTTTTCCTCCATTTTCTTTTATTGCATTTGCTTATTTTCATTCATTGCATTTTAATTTTGTTTTTTTTTACCTTGTTCTCATTTTATTTTCTAAGTTTTCCATTTTAATAATGGTGTTAAACTTTCCTACTCAATTGTTGAGACTTTCTTACATTATTTTTGTGCTTCTTGACTTGTTTGATATTGTTGGGTGATGAAACTTTTAAATCAATGCTTCATCTTGTATGACTTTTGTGTCTTTGTGCATTGATATGACCTCATATTGTATTTCATGACCCACTTCTTCTCATTTGAACTTGATGCTCAACACACTCTTCATACTTTAACTTTACTCTTGCATCGAGCTTAATGATATGCCTTAGCTTACATTGTTTTCTCACTCACATGCTTAGCTAACATGTAGTAGGAAATCATACTCTTATTTGGCATTAGCCCCGCCTATGTTCTAATTGCCTTGATATCTTTGTTATAGGCTTAATTTTCTTTCCTTTTCTTTCCTTTTAGGTTGGCCACCAAGAAGGGAGAAATGAAAAGCTTTTAAATGGGGCACCAAACAAGTCCTCCGCGCAGCCTTGTGAAGAAGCTCATCAATTGTAGCAACCCGTCCACCTTTCTCTTCTTTGCATGCACCGAGGACGGTGCAATCTTCAAGTGTGGGGAGGTCGTCTGACCGATCTCCATGGGTAAAAAAAAAATTTCCTTTTCAACACCAAATTTTTTATTTTCTTTAATTAGATTAGCTATTGCATTGCATGATAGGTTGCATGTTAGTTAGAATTTGTACATATTTTTACCACTTCTTTGTTATTAGGACTACTTGGTTAGGGTGATGATTTTCTTTCCAAGAAACCGTTTTAGGGTAACCTACCAATTTGAAAATTTTTGTTGAACTTGCTTGAAAGAATTTATTTTGGAACATGGTCTTTGAGCTAAGAACATAAGCAAGTGAGATTTGTGCCTAATTGCGTGGTTACATCTTATAACCACTTATTTTTCCTTCTTGTGTGCATTATTCTCTTCCTATGATTGTAATCTTTGATTTGTTTGAATCTATATGTCCCATTATACCTTGTATTCATGCATTTATAGGATTGAGGCCATCATTTCATTAGCTCACTTATCCAAATAGCCTTACCTTTTACTCTCCTTTGTTAGCCGATTTTGAGCCTACGCTTAACCCACTTGTTCTTATTTTAGCACATTACAAGCCTTAAAGCGGAAAACAGTGAATGTCCTTTATTTGGATCTTTGATTGGCTTAGGCTAGTGAGTGTGAGTGTCATCCAAGAGTGGGAAAACTTTGGGACATTGGTTGGGATAAAAGGGTGTTTGTGTTTTGTATTTTTATATTGGGAAATTGGTACATACTCATGTATTGATTAAATGTATAGACCTTATGCATTGATGTTCTTGTGTATAGTTTGAAAGAAAAAGAAAAAAATGAAAAGAAAAAGAAATAAAAGTGAAAAAGAAAAAAAGAAAAGAAAAGAAAAAAAATATATATAGAAAAAGAAAGAAAAAAAAAAGAAGAGCAATAAAGGGGACAAAATGCCCCAAAGTGAAGCTCAATAAGAATCAATGCATAAGTGTTGTGAAATGAAAAGAAAATGCATGAGTATGTGAAAAAGTGAGGAAGGGGTAGTTAGATTAGTACTTAATTGTATAGGTCATTATATAGGTTAGGTGGAAAGCTTAAGTTAATCAAAGATTCAAATCCTAAGTCCACTAGCCATATATGATCCTACCTTGACCCTAGCCCCATTACAACCTAAAGAAAAGACCTCATGATACATGTATGCATGCATTGAATAATTGTTGATTGTTAGATGAAAAACAAATCTTGGAAGGCATGATTAGGGGAGAATTGAGAGAATTGACCCTACACACTTGAGCGACTAGAGTGCAAACACTTCCAGTGAGGGTTCGATGCTCGACTCCTTTATTTCCGGCTTTCACGAGCGTTCTTCTTGAAAGTCTACTTGAACTTCATTTTGATATTCGAATTGGTAGGATTCATGAATCGTTATATGATCTTGACCCTACTTGTGCATGTATGACTTGGAGGATTGATTTTTAACCAAGTAGGTAAAACCATTTTTTGCATTTAGTTGCATCCATTTAGATAATTGCATATAGTTTAGGTTGCATACAGTTTATTTACATTGAATAAATGTTGATACCCTTTGTTTCTCTCTTGGCTTAAGCATGAGGACATGCTTGGTTTAAGTGTGGGGAGGTTGACAAACCCCATTTGTAGGATTTATCTTGTATTGATTTTTGGGGATTTTATCACCTTTTACCCATATTTATTCAAGAAATAGCATGGTTTTGTATATTCTCCTTTAATTGTGCTTGAATGTGAAAACATGCTTTTTAGGACTCAAAATAGCTAAATTTATTTCACCTTGATTCTATTAGATGCCTTGATATGTTTGTTAAGTGATTTAAGGTTTAGGAGGCAAAGATTGGATCAAGGGAATGAAGAAAGAAAGCATGAAAAGTTGGAGAACTCATGAAGAAATGAATGAACCGGAAAGCTGTCAAGCCGACCTCTATGCACTTAAACGACCATAACTTGAGCTACAGAGGTCCAATTGATGCGGTTCCAGTTGGGTTGGAAAGCTAACATCCGGGGCTTCGAAAAGATATAAGATTTGCCGTAGTTGCATCGCGCATAGGGGCGCACACGCGCACGGTACGCGGACGCGCCGATGGTGGCACATGACCCACTTAATACAAACGTGGCTAGCGATTTTAGAAGCCTTGTGGGCCCAATCCAACTCATTTCTGATGCTATTTAAGCCAAGGATTGAAAGGGAATCAACATACTTTTCATACTTTTCATACTTTTCATACTTTTCATACTTTAGAAGTTAGTTACCATTAGTTTAGTTTAGCTTAGTTTAGTAGTGAGAGTTAGTTTCTAGAGAGAGAAGATCTCACTTCTCTCTAGAATTAGGATTAGGTTTAGTTCAATAATCTTAGATCTAGATTTTAATTCATGCTTTCATCTCCTTCTACCTCTTAATTCTTTGTTGTTACATTCATTCTTCTTCCATTCTTTTGTTGTAATTTCCTTTATGTTGTTCTTATGTTTTGTTGTAGATCTACTATTGTTCATTCCATTTTCTTTCAATTCAATAAGAGGTAATTCATGTAGATCTTGTTTCCTTTAATTGTTGTTGTTAATTCTTTACATTTGATTGTATTTAGAATTAATTCTTGTTGTTGATTTACTATGTTTTCTTTTGTGCCTTCCAAGTGTTTGATGAAATGCTTGGTTGGATTTTAGAGTAGAGTTTTATGTTCTTGGCTTGGAAAGGTAACTTAGGAACTCTTGAGTTACTAATGTCCAAGTAATTGATGATTGGGATTCATTGACTCTAGTTCTCACTAATTGAATTAGTGGAGAGTTAGGACTTATGGACTAGGATTGATATAGCTCATTTGACTTTCCTTTACTACTAGTTAGAGGATGATTTAATGAGATTAATCCTTGCCAATTCTCATATTGTGGTTAGTGATTAGGATAGAGATCTTTGACCACAACCCTTGCCAAGACCTTTTTAGCCATTAGTTTACTTTCTTACCATTTATCTTTCATGCTTCATATCAAAACCCCAAATATAACTCACAACCGATAACAAGACACTTCATTACAATTCCTAGGGAGAACGACCCGAGGTTTGAATACTTCGGTTTATAAATTTTAGGGGTTTGTTTTAGTGACAAACAACTTTTTGTATGAAAGGATTAGTGATTGGTTTAGAAACTATACTTGCAACAAGATTTCATTTGTGAAATTCTAAACCGTCGAAAATCCAATCATCAGTATTCAATCGAGCAATTTTGGAGCTATAAAGGTCCAATTTATGCACTTTTAACGGCGTTAGATAGCTAACTTTTAGAGCTTTCTAGAAATATATAATAGTCTGTACTTTGCTTTGGAAAGGACTGCCCAAACAGGGCGTTGAACGCCCAGCTTACCCCCTTTCTAGCGTTGATGGGGAAGAAATCGTCGGTAAAGAATTTCACAAAAATAATCCGGTTGCAAGTATAGATCTAAACTGACAATTAAACCTTAATCAAGTTTAAATAGTTTGTCACTTAAGCAAACCCAATAAAAATCAACCGAAGTATTTAATCCTCGAGTCGTCTCTCAAGGAATTGCAGGGAAGTGTAATTATTATTGGTTGTGGGAAGTATATTTTTGGGTTTTTAAATGTTGAACAAGGAATGTAAATAACAAGAAAATAAACTAATAATTAATAAAAGTCCTAGCAAGGATTGATAATTAGAATTCCTATCCCCATTATCATAGTCACTTGTGATGGTAATTGCCTTTTGCTATCACTTAGTTAACCTCTAACAATTGAAGGTAAGTCAAGTGAGAAAATCAACTTGAGTTCACAAGTCCTAATCAAAGATTAGACTTAGTGAAACTCAAGCCAACTAGTTAGTTTCAATCACCAACCAACAAGAGATTTTGACAATTCAAGAGTCTCTAATTACTCAATCTAAGCTAAGAACATAAAAAGCTAATTTAAAATCCAACCAAGCATTTTATCAAACACTTGGAAGGCACAAAGTAAAAGCATAGAAGAGCAACAAGAGAATGTAAATACTAAAACCAACAATTGCAAAATCAATGATAACAAATAACGGAAGAAGCAATAAACATGAAATACATCAAATTGCATAAAAAGGGAAATCAAATCTAACATGAGAATTCATAAACTAAATTGGCAACATAAAGCCATTAACAAGGGAAATAAATAAACTAGAATACTAGAACAAATAAAAGTAGAAGAGAAACTAATGTGTGAATAATGAGGTGTGAATAATGAGGTGTGAATGAATTCATTCCCCCCACTCTGCAGCCTCTATTCTATGTTTTCGGGCTTGGAACTGGGCCAAAAATAGCTGGTGCGGAATTTCTAACCCACAAACTAACTGGCAAGTGCACCGGGTCGTACCAAGTAATATCTCAGGTGAGTGAGGGTCGATCCCACGAGGATTGATGGATCAAGCAACAATGGTTAAGTGATTTACTTAGTCAGACAAACAGAAAATGGTGTTGAAGGTTCAAAAGCATTAACAGTAAATTCAGAATATTAGAAAGCAAGCAGTAAACAAGTAGTGAATAATATATGGAGAAACAGTTAAGGCTTCAGAGTTATCTATTTTCCGGATTGACTTTTCTTACTAACTATTTTAATCATGTAAGATTCAATTCATGGCAAACTATATATGACTAAGCCTTAATTCCTTAGACCTTCTTAGTCTACTCTAACTTTCATCAACCGCCAATTCCATGGTCACTTAATTCCAATTAGAGGATGAAGTTCAATTCTAGTTTATATGCCACAGAAATTCTAATTACCCAAATATAAGAGGATTATATGTCACGTATCCCGTTAAGTCCAGATAATTAGAGATTTAGGAGAATATGTTTTCAAGCTGTTGTTCAAGTAAAGAGCTTTTCCAAGTTATACAAGAACTCAATTAGAACAAGGGTCATACTTCCGTTCCACCCAAATTCATAAAATAAAGAACAAAAACAATTCTTGAATTAGAAATCAGTACATGAATTAAAATAGAAAAATAATAGTATCAATCCATACAATAGACAGAGCTCCTAACCTTAACAATGGAGGTTTAGTTGCTCATGGTTCAAAGAGAAAACTATGATTCTGAAAAACTGTAAATTGCGGAATGAGGTAAGAGAGAAGAGATGAGCCCGAGGGGCTGATTCTTTTCCTTTTTATATCTAATCCTAATTAATGTAAATTATAATTTTTAAAACTAAATAATATCTTTTCCTATTTTTAAAATAAAAATTAAAGCTTAATCATAATTAAAATAAAATCTTCGAACAGCCTTATTTTGGACGTGGGACCACTTGATTTGGGAGATCATGCGCGTAACTTGAGTTGTCCATGCCTTACTTGGTCCTGGCCGCATGGATTGGAGTTTGAGTGGGTGAGGTTGCGCCTAACTCAAGGATTCATGCGCCTTACTTGGAGTCTTGCCAATTGATGCGTGTTGTTGATGTATCTTACGCCTAACTTGAGAAATCTCAAGTTAGGTGCAGCCTAGCCAGCATTCTTGAGTGCCCTTTTGTTTCATCCTTGCGCCTAACTTGAGAAATCTCAAGTTAGGCGCAGCCTTGGCTGCATTGGATTGATGTGAATGGAGTGTCTTGGCGCCTAACTTGAAAAATCTCAAGTTAGGCGCCACCCTTGCTGGCTTGGTGGAGAAGAAGTATGGACTATTATACATCTTTGGAAAGCTTTGGAAGTTAGCTTTCCAATGCCACTAAAATCACGTAAATTGGACTTCTGTAGCTCGAGATATTCAGGTTTGAATGCAGAGAGGTCAGGGCTGACAGCATCATTCGCCTTCTTCTCTCTTTCTGCGGAAACTCCATTAGATCCAGTTGAATGCTACCTAAAATAAATAGAATTGTAGACAGCTCAAAATAGCATCCATAGTGGCTAAAAGATAATTAATTCTTGATTAAACTCAACAAATTGAATGCAAATTCACTAGGAAAAGATAGAAAGGATGCTCACGCATCACAACACCAAACTTGAATTATTGCTTGTCCTCAAGCAACCAAAATTAATACAAGATTAAGATGTAAATTTGCATGAGAAGTGAGAGTTCAGTTATGCTTGTGTCTCTTCCTAACGTGGGATTTATCTCTTGCAATTCTGAATAGTTCTGGCATCTCACTCTCATTTGAATCAGAGGAATGTTAATGTCATGCGAAATTAGAATTCGGATCATATTATGAGTTCTCTGATCTTTATGCCTCAGTTTAATCCTTGAACACAACATATATCCCTTAATTCTCAATTTAACTGGTGCTTTGCACCTTGAGCCTAGCCGTGACTTTAAATGTTCTGTCTCAAGGGTTAATTGACACAAGAACACCACAAGCACTTAACTGGGGAACTCTTTTGAAGTTCTGATTATTTCTTTCAGCTACTCCCAGATAGTGGTGCTCAAAGCCTTTGGCATACTCTGTTAAATGCAATTGATCTCGACTCTAAATGTTCTGTCTCAAGAATTACTTGACACAAGAGCACCACAAGCATATGACTAGGGAAACAACTCTTTGAGCTTTTTATCATGTCTGAACTCCCTAGTCATTGATGCTCAGAGCCTTGGACCTTTGAAGAACTGAAAGTTGATGGTTTAGAAGTTATAGTAAACTCTCGTTGTAAGTATAGTTACTAAACCAAGCAATCAACCTTTCTTACAAAAGTTTTGGTTGTCACAAGTAACAAACCCCTTTAAAATTGATAACCGAGTATTTAAACCTCGGGTCGTCTTCTCAAGGAATTGCAGGGAGGTGTTCTTATTATTAGTTATGAGTCTTGTAAATTAGGGTTTTTGAAAGTAAGGAAGAAGTATGTTAAATAATAAGAAAAATAAAATAGTAATAATAAAATAAACTCTTAGCAAGGTATTAGAACTGGAAGTCCTTTCCTTATCAATTATGATGAGAATTGGATTTTAATCCCACTTTGTTAACCTCTAACTATGAAGGTAAATCAAGTGGACTAATTAGTTTGATCCTCAAGTCCTAGTCAATTCTTATGGAAAGACTAAAGTTATTGGAGCAACTCCCAATTTTAACCACTGCTTTATTTGACAGCTCAAGCGTTACCAATTACTTAACCAAAGCCAAAAGGAAGAAAATATCTAAATTAAATTAAAAGCATTCATAAATAGAATAAAACAATCGTAAACTGAAATACCTCAAATAACATTAATTAAAAAAATCATATGTAACATGGAAGAGTTCATAAATTAAATTGGAAAAATAAATAAAAGGAACATTAAACCTGATAAAAAGAGACAATCCTGAAAGTAAGAGAAATCCTAATCCTAAATCCTAAGAGAGAGGAGAGAACCTCTCTCTCTAAAAACTACATCTAATCCTAAAATTATGAATTATGAGCTGATGATTATGAATGGATGCATTCTCCCACTTTATAGCCTCTAATCTGTGTTTTCTGGGCCAAAAACTGGGTCGAAAACAGCCCAAAAATCACTGGAGAAGAAATCTGCCACGCTGATTTTTGCCACTGCGACGCGTCTGCGTGGAGCATGCGTTCGCGTCGCTTAGCGTCAGGGAAGCTGTGGCATATTATAAATCAAATCGAAGCCCCGGACATTAGCTTTCCAACGCAACTGGAACCGCGTCATTTGGACCTCTGTAGCTTAAGTTATGACCGTTTGAGTGCGAAGAGGTCAGGCTGGACAGCTTAGCAATTTCTTCATCTTCTTGTATTCCTTCCATTTTGCATGCTTCCTTTCATCCTCTGAGCCATTCCTGCCCTGTAATCTCTGAAATTACTTAACACACATATCACGGCATCGAATGATAATAAGAGAGGATTAAAGTTAGTAATTTAAAGGCCAAATAAGCATGTTTTCAATCATAGCACAAAATCAGGAAGGAAAACGTAAAACCATGCAAATAGTATGAATAAGTGGGTAAAGAGTTGATAAAAACCACTCAATTGAGCATAAGATAAACCATAAAATAGTGGTTTATCAACCTCCCCACACTTAAACATTAGCATGCCCTCATGCTAAGCTCAAGAAAAGCTATAAAGGAGTGAAGAGGAATGGTAGAATGTATGAAATGCAACCTATGAATGCAACTACATGCTAAATGCTTTTACTTACTTAGTTAAGAGTAAATAAGTTCTTCCAGACAAAAGTGAATCTAATTCCACTAATTTAAATTACACAATAAAGGACAAGTAAATTTGTAAGAAGATAGCTCATGAAAGTAGGGAACATAGAATCAAGCATTGAACCCTCACTGGTAGTGTATACTACTCTAATCTCTCAAGTGTCTAGGGTTAATTCACTCTACTCTTCTCTAGTCATGCTCTCTAAACTTTGTTCTTCACCTAAACAATCAACAAGTATTTAATGTACCAATGCAAACATCATGAGGTCTTTTTCAAGGTTGTAATGGGGCTAAGGTAAGGGTAAAGGTATATATATGGCTAAGTGAGCTATAAATTGAATCTTTGACTAACCAAGCTCTCACCTAACATACATACACTCTATATAACTCTAGAATCATGCCTAGCTACCCAAAATTCCCACTTTTGCATCACATACTCATGTATCAACTTTTCTTTAATTTTATCACATATGCATTGATTTTTTTTATTAACTTAACATTGGGGTAATTTTGTCCCCTTATTTATTTACTTATTTATTGAATATTTTTTTTCTTTTTCTTTTTATTATTATTATTATTTTTTTTAATTGAAAAATAAACATAACTTATCAATGCACATGGATTTTTGATTTTTCTAGTCTCACATGAGTAGGTACCCAAATTTCCAATATTTTATCAAAGTAGAAAAACATAACACATTCCCTTATTAACCCATGTTCCCATAGTTTTCCCACACTTAATTGTTACACAATCCCTATCTTAAGCTAACCAAAGATTCAATTGGGATATTTAATTGTTTTTCTGCTTAAGGCTAGTGATGTGGTAAAATACATAACAAATGGGGATAAAAAGGCTCAAAGTGGCTGACAAGGGTGATTTAAAAGGTAGGCTTATTTGGGATAAGTGAGCTAAAATCAAACAATGGCCTCAATCATATGCAAGCATGTAACACATTAAACATTGGACATATAGGATGAGACAAAATAAAGATTATAATCATAGAGAAGTAAACACACAAGAATAAAATATTTATGGTTAAATAATGTAATCATATAAATAAGCTCAAAATCTCACAGGTTGTGTGTTCTTTTTAACTCAAAAACCATGTTCCAATTACAACTTCAAACAAGTTTAACACAAAATTTTTTTTTTCAATTTAAATTAGTGAAATACTATAAAAGTTTTTGAAAGAGAAAATATTACTTCAACCAAGTAGTAACTAAATGCATAAAATCAAACAAACATGCAATTAAATATGCAAATGCAATAATGAATTAACAGAGAAAATAAAACATTGGTGTTGAGAAAAAGGTAACTAACCCATGGAGATCGGTATCGACCTCCCCACACTTAAAGATTGTACCGTCCTCGGTGCATGCTAAGATGTGCAAGTGGACGGGTTGCTTCAACTGATGCTTTTCTCCAAGGATTGTGCAGATGGACTTGTCTGTCTCCCCATGTAAACGTCTTCCGCTTCCCTCCGGGTGGCCATCCTGAAAGAAAAAGGTAAGAAAGGTAACCCAGTAATAAAGATAAGAAAATAAAGTATGGTTAGATTAATGCCAAATGATAAGGGTCTCATTTACATGGAAGCCTCAACATGTACGTGAGAAAACAATAGAAGTACATGGCATACCAATGGTGCAGAATTTGCATCAATGGGGAAGAGAGTGGGGAAGGAGAGATAATGTAATTCATGTCAATGCAAAAGTAATACAGATATAAAAGATTGGCATTGATTTAAATAATATTACCCAATCAGAATAAAACAAGTCACTAAGCACCAAAAATAATTCAAGAGAAGATGCAACAGTTAAATAAGAAAATTTTAACACCAAAGGAAAAATAATGAATTTAGAAAAGAAAATAAAAATATGCACAAAATTAAGATGCAATGAATGAAATATGCAAATAAATTAAGTAAAATAAAATGAAAGATAAGAAGAATGGGGAGGGAAAGGAGGGAAGAAGAAGTAAGGAAGAAAGGAGGGAGGAAAATTAGGATTGGGGAAGAAAAGATAAGATTTTTGGCAGATTAGGTTAAGCTGTGCGGCGCGAGCGACGCGGACGCGTGGGGTACGCGTTTGCGCAGATGGCGCTTAGAGGAGTCGACGCGGTCGCGTGACTCGTTTTGTGCTACTGGCGCGAGGGCAGCCTCGCACTCGCACAACTCTCTGTTCAAAATTCTTTTTGCCAAATTTTTCGGTGACGCGGTCGCGTGGTTGATGCGATCGCATGAATGGCCATATTTTGAAAATGACGTGGCCGCCTGGGGCACGCGGTCGCGTGGTAGGGCTTGAGCTTCCAGCACGAGTCCAGCCCCACTCCATCATAACTTACTGCCATACACCCCTTTACGTCGATTTTACAGAGCCACGCGTTCGCGTGGGTGACGCGGACGCGTGGGAGGCATTTTTCCCATATGACGCGGACACGTCAGCGACACGGTCGCGTGGGTAAATTTGTGCCAAAGGCACGCCTCCAGCCACGCTTTCGCATGACTCTCTGTTCAATTTTCTTTTCTTTCCAATGCACTGCGACGCGGGCGCGTCGCCGACGCTGTCGCGTCGCGTGCGATTTTTTTTATAATGCACTATGCAGAATGCAATGCTAATATGAATGTTATACAAAACTCCAGGTTCAATACAATAAAATAAAATAAAACTCGAAAACAAATAAAATTAAATAAAAAATAAAAAAGGAACGATCATACCATGGTGGGTTGTCTCCCACCTAGCACTTTTAGTTAAAGTCCTTAAGTTTGACATTTGGTGAGCTCCTTGTCATGGTGGCTTGTGCTTGAACTCATCCTGAAACTGCCACCAATGCTTGGACTTCCAATGGCCTCCGGGATTCCAAACTAGGCGCAGAAAGCCTTCAAGTAAGTTAAAGCAAGTGACAAGGCCCCAAGAGTGTTGATTGCTGGACTGAATTCTGGGATCCCAAACCTTGCTTTTTCACCCGTCTTCTTGTTGATCATTATGATTCCATCCGGGTAGCGATCAATCTGAATTCTCACTAAAGCGGCCAAACAACTTCCTAGACCTATTCAGTTGAGCTCTACACCAACCTTTGCGTTTAAACTTAAAGCTTTCAACCATAATGAACCTAGCAGGACAATTCTTACCACTGACCATCTTCCTCTTACTCTTAATACCACAGAGAGCTCTAAGTTGACCATCCGTCTCCAGTAGCCCATATTCAAGTGGAATTAGAAAGCTAAGGGATATGAATTTTACCCACTTGAATGTTGTGAAGGATGATGGCAACTTAGGGGGAGGGGATTCTAATGAACTTGTAAGCTCCACTCCTTTGTGTTCTTCTTTGACAACTACCACCTATTTGCAAGCTTCTTCAATATCAACCTCTTCCTCTTGGTAGCTTTCTTCCAATTCAATCTCTTCTTCATTGCTCACCAAGGGCATGGGAGGCTGTGCTTCTTCTTCTTTAATCTCCATTTCTTAACCAACCTCTTCCAAGTCTTCAACTATGATATGCCTTGGAGGTTGTACACCCTCCTCAACATCAAATGCAACCGTCTTGGAAGGAGGTTCTATGTCTTGACTTTCTCATGGAGGTTCATCATCTCCCAAGTCTTCAACCACTTCTTCTTCTTCAATAATTCTGGCTTCCTCCATTTGTTCCAGTACAAATTCATACTCCTTGCTGTCCACCAGAGTTTCTAATGTCTCCTTCATGCTACGTTCTTCATTAGATTGTCCACATGAAGCTAGGGGGTTCCTTGAGTGTCCGAACGTCGGAAAGCTAATTGATTTATCGCTTGATTCAATTGGTGAAGGGTTGCATGAAATCTTTCCACTGTTTCCTTGAGACGATCCTTTGATTCTTGTTGTGCTCGGCTATCATAAGTAGGATCATAGTGCTCTTGGATTGATGGATATGGAGATGGTGAATATTGAGGTGGTGGTTCTGGGCGTGGTTCATATGGTGGTTGGTGTGGTGGATAAGGATTAGGGTTATATGGTGGTGTTTGGTGGTAAGGGGCTTGTGAGTATGGTGGTTCAAAGTTGTGTTGAGGAGATGGTTCATTGGCATATGATGGAGCTTGCTGGTAACTACAAGGGGGTCCACCATATCTATTGTCTTGGCATGCATTGTAGGATGGTCGTTGTCCATGGTATCTTGGAAGGTGATGTTGCCGAAAGGGTTGATCAGATCCTCGTGGCTCCTTCCATCTCTGATTGTTTTGACCTTGATGCATGTTCCTGTTATAATTTCCATTCCTTGAAACAACATTAGAACCAAACTCAAAGCGAGAGGGGTGAAAACTCATAATAGTAAATAAAAATTAAAAACGAAAATAAAAACAAATTTTAAATTAAAAGGTTATTGAAATTTAAATTTTGAATTTGAAAATTAAATTTTGAAATTTGAAATTTTTGAAATTTTGAATTTTAAATTTTTTGAATTTTTGAATTAAAAGAGGAAAGAGAAAAACAATAAAATGACACCAAACTTAAAATTTTTAGATCAAAACGAAGAAAACAACTAAGAACAACTTGAAGGTCAAGATGAACACGAAGAACAACTTGAAGATCAAGATGAACACCAAGAACAAATTTTTTGAAAAATTTTTAATAACTAAATAAAAACAAAAAAATAAAGACAAATAAACAAGCAAAAAGTAAATATTTACAATAACCAATAATAAGGCACTAGTTTGCAATTCCCCGGCAACGGCGCCATTTCGAAGAACTGAAGATTGATGGTTTAGAAGTTATAGTAAACTCTCGTTGCAAGTATAGTTACTAAACCAAGCAATCAACCTTTCTTACAAAAGTTTTGGTTGTCACACGTAACAAACCCCTTTAAAATTGGAAACCGAGTATTTAAACATCGAGTCGTCTTCTCAAGGAATTGCAGGGAGGTGTTCTTATTATTGGTTGAGTCTTGTAAATTGGGATTTTTGAAAGTAAGGAAGAAGTATGTTAAATAATAAGAAAAATAAAATAGTAATAATAAAATAAACTCTTGGCAAGGTATTAGAACTGGAAGTCCTATCCTTATCAATTGTGATGAGAATTGGATTTTAATCCCACTTTATTAACCTCTAACTATGAAAGTAAATCAAGTGGACTAATTAGTTTGATCATCGGGTCCTAGTCAATTCCTATGGAAAGACTAGAGTTATTGGAGCAACTCCCAATTTTAACCATTGCTTTATTTGACAGCTCAAGCGTTACCAATTACTTAACCAAAGTCAAAAAGAAGAAAATATCTAAATTAAATTAAAAGCATTCATAAATAGAATAAAACAATCGTAAACTGAAATACCTCAAATAACATTAATTAAGAAAATCATATGTAACATGGAAGAGTTCATAAATTAAATTGGGAAAATAAATAAAAGGAACATTAAACCTGATAAAAAGAGACAATCCTGAAAGTAAGAGAAATCCTAATCCTAAATCCTAAGAGAGAGGAGAGAACCTCTCTTTCTAAAAACTACATCTAATCTTAAAATTATGAATTATGAGCTGATGATTATGAATGGATGCATTACCCCACTTTATAGCCTCTAATCTGTGTTTTCTGGGCTGAAAACTGGGTCGAAAACAGCCCAAAAATCGCTGGAGAAGAAATCTGCCACGCTGATTTTCGCCACTGCGACGCATCCGCGTGGAGCATGCGTTCGCGTCACCTAGAGTTAGAGAAACTGTAGCATATTATATATTAAATCGAAGCCCCGGACATTAGCTTTCTAACGCAACTAGAACTGCGTCGTTTGGATTTCTGTAGCTCAAGTTATGACCGTTTGAGTGCGAAGAGGTCAGGCTGGACAACTTAGCAATTTCTTCATCTTCTTGTATTCCTTCCACTTTTGCATGCTTCCTTTCCATCCTCTGAGCCATTCCTGCCCTATAATCTCTGAAATCACTTAACACACATATCACGGCATCGAATGATAATAAGAGAGGATTAAAGTTAGTAATTTAAAGGCCAAAGAAGCATGTTTTCAATCATAGCACAAAATCAGGAAGGAAAACGTAAAACCATGCAAATAGTATGAATAAGTAGGTAAAGAGTTGATAAAAACCACTCAATTGAGTATAAGATAAACCATAAAATAGTGGTTTATCAACCTTGATTTTATTTTTCTTTTGCTGTTTCTTTTTGCTTCAAGGATTAACTTTCACTAATTTTAGAGAATTCATAATGGTTCTCTAAATTCCTGTTCCTTATACATCAACATCCCTTGATTCAAATTCAAATATGCACTGGTCATATCATTCATTCAGAAGTACAATTACTACCACCACAATTAAGTAAATAAGACTATTCTTTGTTATAAACTCTATTTCTCATGCAATGCATCTCTTTTTTTTTTTTGGATTCAAGCTCAGTGAGCAATACATGAGACACCTTCCAGAATTAAAGCGACTAACAGAAATTTTGAAAATAGCAGAACAAAATTAGAACCTAGGAATTTAAATAATAAAGGATCATGCAATAAACAAAACAAAATAGCAGAAAACAAGAATATATCAAAGTAATGGCAAACCACTATAGAAGGTGAAAAGAACTAGACCACCTCAATCTCCCTGATGGGGATCTCTCTCCTCGGGCTGTGCTCCATATGGCCCTCTCAGGCGGCTGTAATCATGTCTCAGCTGAGAGATCTCCTGCCGCTAGAATTCCTGAGCAGCTCGCATCTCGTCAAGGGTGGTACAGAGATGCACCCAACAGCTATTCCGGAGGAGGATTGTGCTGTCCCTGAGGCAGTGGTGGCTGAGCTTCCTGAACTTGCTCTTCGCGGTGGGCTCTATGCTATTCCTTGTGAGTCTCCATTCTCTTCTTTGTAATTGGCTTCTCAATAGGAATGGGGACATCATTCTCCACCCTTACCCCTGCTGCTTTACACAGGCGGTAAATCAGATGTGAAAATCCGAGCTTACCATTCTTATATGGGTTGGAGGCAATCTCGTATACCTGCTTTGGGATAATATCCTCCACCTCTACTACTTCTCCCTTCATGATGCTGTAAATCATGACAGCTCGGTCCAGAGTGCATTCGGACCGGTTGCTAGTAGGCATGATGGATCTTCGGATGAAATCCAACCATCCTCTAGCTAAGGGGACTAGCTCATTGCTCTTTAAATGGTTCAGGTTTTCCTCAGCGCCTGTCCTCCATTGAGAACCCAGAATGCATAGTGCTTGGATGACTAGATCCAATTCTTGATCCTCGTGCATCCTCTCACTGTAACTGTCAGACATAAGATCAGGGCCTGGCAGCTGAAGGATCTGACGGATGCGTCTTGGACTGAAGTCAATGACTTTTCCTCTTACATAGCTCTGAAAATTCTTCTCATTGACCCCCTCTACATCCTTGTATGTGATCCAGAGATTTCCATAGAATTCTTGGACCATCAGTTGCCCTACCTCAGTGTGTAGGTTGCACAAAAATTTCCACCCTCTTTTATCAATCTGAAATTGAATTTCTAGATATTCCTCCGGTTTCAGTGCAAATCTCACTTCGGGGATCACAGTCCTTTTTATGGTATGCTCAAAAAAATGTTCCTCATGAAGCTTGGATCTGAATCTATGTGTGTCATGAGAACTAGTGGCTGGCTCTTTTCCTTTCCTTTTCTTTGAAGGTGTGGTAGTTTTTGGTGCCATTACAAAAAAAAAGAAAAAACAGAAAGCAGAGCGACAACACCAAACTTAAAATATTTACTCGTCCTCGAGCAAAATAAAGAAATACAGGGGGTAGAAGAAAGAGATACAGAAATTTAAATAGCAGAAAATAAAATACAATGCTAAAAATATTCTTTTGGTTTCTTTTTTTGTTTTGGTTTTTGTGTTTTTTTTATGAAGGTAACACAGAACAGAAAAATAAATTAAAAAAAAGAAAGAAGAGGGGAATTGATGAGCGGATAATTTATACGCTTTTTGGCATTATTTTTACATAATTTTTAGTATGATTTAGTTAGTTTTTAGTCTATTTTTATTAGTTTTTAAATAAAATTCACATTTCTGGACTTTACTATGAGTTTGTGTGTTTTTCTGTGATTTCAGGTATTTTCTGGCTGAAATTGAGGGACTTGAGCAAAAATCAGATTCAGAGGTTGAAGAAGGACTGTTGATGTTGTTGGATTCTGACCTCCCTGCACTCAAAGTAGATTTTCTGGAGCTATCGAACTCCAAATGACGCTCTCTCAATTGCATTGGAAAGTAGACATCCAGGGCTTTCCAACAACATATAATAGTCCATACTTTTCCCGAGTTTAGATGATGCAAACTGGCGTTTAATGCCAGCTCCCTGCCCTATGCTGGAGTCAAGCGCCAGAAACAGGTTGCAAAGTGGAGTTAAACGCCAGAAACAGGTTATAAACTGGTGTTTAACTCCAAGAAAGACCTCTCCATGTGAAAGCTTCAATGCTCAGCCCAAGCACACACCAAGTGGGCCCCGGAAGTAGATTTCTGCATCATTTACTCATTTCTGTAAACCCTAGTAACTAGTCTGATATAAATAGGACCTTTCACTATTGTATTAGACATCTTTGATCAGTTTTATGCTATCTTAGACCCTTATGGGGGCTGGCCATTCGGCCATGCCTGAACCTTCATCACTTATGTATTTTCAACGGTAGAGTTTCTACACACCATAGATTAAGGTGTGGAGCTCTGCTGTTCCTCATGAATTAATGCAAAGTACTATTGTTTTTCTATTCAATTCAAGCTTATTCCTATTCTAAGATATTCATTCGCACCCAAGAACATGATGAATGTGATGATTATGTGACGCTCATCACCATTCTCACCTATAAACGCGTGCTTGACAACCACTTCCGTTCTACATGAAGATGAGATAGAATGAGTATCTCTTAGGTATCTAATATAGGGGACCGAGTCCGAGATATTAGAATCTTCTTGGTATAAGTTAGAATCCATGGATGGCCATTCCAGAGATCTGGAAAGTCTAAACCTTGTCTGTGGTATTCCGAGTAGGATCTGGAAAGGGATGGCTGTGACGAGCTTCAAACTTGCGAGTGCTGAGCATAGTGACAGATGCAAAAGAATCACTGAATCCTATTCCAGTATGATCGAGAACCGACAGATGATTAACCATGCAGTGACAGTGCATTGGACCATTTTCACTAAGAGGACGGGATGTAGCCATTGACAACGGTGATGCCCAACATACAGCTTGCCATGGAAAGGAGTATGAAGTATTGGATGAAAGCAGTAGGAAAGCAGAGGTTCAGGTGGAACTAAGCATCTCCATACGCGTATCTGAAACTCTCACCAATGAATTACATAAGTATCCCTATCTTTATTTTACGTTTTAATTATATTTTTATTATCAATTCACCATAACCATTTGAATCCGCCTGACTGAGATTTACAAGGTGACCATAGCTTGCTTCAAGCCGACAATCTCTGTGGGATCGACCCTTACTCACGTAAGGTTTATTACTTGGACGACCCAGTGCACTTGCTGGTTAGTTGTGCGAAGTTGTGACAAAGTGTGATTCATGTTTGAGAGCACCAAGTCTTTAGCGCCATTGTTGATGATCGCAATTTCGTGCACCAAGTTTTTGGCGCCGTTGTTGGGGAGGGAACAAACAACAATTTTGCATTTGTTTCCGGTAACATCAGTGCCAAGTTTTTGGTCCGGCAACAACACCAACTTTTTAGCGCCGTTGCCGGGGATTGTTCGAGTTTGGACAACTGACGGTTCATCTTGTTGCTCAGATTAGGTAATTTTATTTTAATTTTAAGCTTTTTTTTATTATTCTTATTTTTGAAAAAAATAAAAATAAATATTTTCAAAAATATATTTTTCTTCATAATTTTTAAGAATGAATTCTAGTGTTTCATGATGATTTGTTGAATCCCGGCTGGCTGTAAGCCATGTCTAATCTTTTAGACCGGAGTTTCAACTTATCATCACAAGAGCTTGTTGATCTTCACCCATTTGGCAGTTACACACATAGTTGTTGTATACATGGGAGGTAGGCAATGTCTGCTAAAGCTTGGCTGGCCATTGGCCATGTCTAGTATTTTGGACCGGAGCTTTCACTGAAAGCTTGGCTGGCTAGTAAGCCATGTCTAATTCCTGGACTGGAGCTTTAGACTAACATTGCATGATTCCTGGAATTCTTATTAAAAATTTTGAAATTCCTATTTTTCTTTTCCAATTAATTTTCGAAAAATACCAAAAAAATTAATAAAATCATAAAACCAAAAATAATTTTGTGTTTCTTGTTTAAGTCTTGTGTCACATTGTAAGTTTGGTGTCAATTGCATATTTTTCAAACTTTCTTGCATTTTTTGAAAATTCATGCATTATGTTCTTCATGATCTTCAAGTTGTTCTTGACAAGTCTTCTTGTTTGATCTTCATATCTTCTTGTTTTATGTCTTTTGTTGTTTTTCATATGTATTTTTGCATTCTTAGTGTCTATACATGAAAAATTTTTAAGTTTGGTGTCTTGCATGTTTTTCTTTTCTTAAAAATTTTTCAAAAATAAGTCTTGATGTTCATCTTGATCTTCAAAGTGTTCTTGGTGTTCATCTTGACATTCGTAGTGTTCTTGCATGTATCATTTGTTTTGATCCAAAACTTTCATGCATTGAGTCTTTTTCATGTTTTTCTCTTCCATCATTAAAAATTCAAAAAATAAAAAAAATATCTTTCCCTTTTTCACTCATAAATTTTCGAAAATTTGAGTTGACTTTTTCAAAACTTTTTAAAATTTAGTTGTTTCTTATGAGTCAAGTCAAATTTTCAATTTAAAAATTCTATCTTTTTCAAAAATCAAATCTTTTTCACTTTTTCTTTCATAATTTCGAAATTTTCAAAATTTATTTCCAAAATATTTTTCTTATTTCTATTTCATATTTTCAAAATTAATGATTAATGTGATTGATTCAAAAATTTTAAGTTGTTACTTGCCTAGTAAGAAAGGTTCAATCTTTAAACTCTAGAATCATATCTTTTTAGTTTCTTGTTAGTCAAGTAATCAACTTTAATTTTCAAATTCAAATCTTTTTAAATTTCTTTTTCAAATCTTTTTCAAAATAAGTTTCAATCACATCTTTTTCAAAATCAATTTCAAAATCTTTTCTAACCTCTTATCTTTTTAAAAAATTGATTTTCAAATCTTTTTCAAACCAATCCTATCTTTTTGTTTGATTCTTATCTTTTTCAAAACCACCTAACTAATTCTCTCTCTATTTTTCGAAAATCACTGTTCATACCCTGGGTCGAGCTATCCGACCCGGGATGATTGGCGACAAAGCGACCGACCTCTTCAGGTCAGACTATTCGACCTCTTCCTAAAAGAGCTCGGCCAAATCGACAGGAAAGCCCAAAAAAGGGGCCCAACTCAAGGAATACGACCCAGATCCAAAGGCAGCCCAAGCCTATAGAGATAAGGGCGGTTCCATTGAAGATAAGCTGGCCTCGCCAAAAGATAAGATAACTAACTTATCTATCTAAGAAGGTCATCCCACACTATTATAAATACACTGGAGCACACAGGTATAACTCATACTCTGATTCTCCTAAAAACCTGTTTAATACCCTTGCTAACTTAAGCATCGGAGTCCCTTGCAGGTACCCCCACCGGGTGGAGAGGATCAGCAGCGCTATCAGTCCAACAAGTCGGACACCACCAGCTCCGGCCACCATCCGCCAGCTGGACACGTCAACTCCGACCAGTACAGAAGATCTCATCCGAGATCGACCTACAGTTTCAGGTAACCCTCGGAACATTGGCGCCGTTGCCGGGGAACCTGGAAGTCATCCCATCACCATGGCGGACGACCATGACAACGACCATGATTCAGATCTAGAGGATAGAACGCCAAACAAAAACGCGGACGCTACACCGAAAGACACTCCGAACCCTAACGAGGACAAAAACTCATCAAATCCATTAGAGGCGCTTCAAGATCGTTTAAAGCAACTTGAGAAAGAAGCCCAACATCAGTGAGAAGCAGGAAAGGATCTACAAAGAGAGATAAGGCGATGTCGGGAATTGGAGGATAAACTTCTAAAAATTAAAGCCGATCTCAAAGCCAAAACTACTCGATCCACCCCTGAGGACAGCTCTCGCAAGGATCAAGATCCATTCACTAGAGAGATCATGAAGACCAAAATCCCAAAAAACTTCAAACTCACAGATATGACTTTGTACGTGGCACCACAGATCCCAACCATCACCTCAGCAACTTCAGAAGCAGAATGTACCTCACCGACGCCTTAGACGCCGTTCGCTGCAAAGCTTTTCCAACAACTCTCACAAAGATAGCAATCAGATGGTTCGACAATCTACCTGCTAAGTCCATCTCAAGCTTTGACGACCTAGCCAAAAAATTTCTGGCCAGATTCTCCATCCAAAAAGACAAGGCTAAGCACGCCCCCAGTCTACTAGGAATCAAGCAAGGAGATCGGAAAAGTCTTCGCAACTACATGGAAAGATTCAACAAAACATACCTAGATATACAAAGCTTGCCAATAGAGGCCGCCATCATGGGCCTCATCAATGGCCTACGAGAGGGACCTTTTAGCCAATCTATATCAAAGAAATACCCCACATCTCTATATGAAGTGCAAGAACGAGCGGAGAAGTACATCAACATGGAAGAAAATTCCCGACTTGGAGAAGCCTCGAGATCCGGTTTCACCTACCGAGATAAAGATAAAGAATCCAAGAGGAAGGAAGATCGAACGGGGGAAAAAATCAAAAAGTATCATAATTACACCCCCTCTTCGGGTGTTCCTTGTGGATATTTACAAAGAAGTCTGTAACACAGAAAAGATACCCCCAGCTCGACCACTCAAAGGCAAAAGAGGAGGAGGAAATCAGAACGAATACTGTGAATATCATCAAGTCCGAGGACATTCCACCAACGAATGCTTTGACTTAAAAAACGTCATAGAAAAATTAGTGAGAGAAGGAAAACTAGATCGGTTTTTGGCCACCCGAGATGATGAGCAAAGAAAGAGAAGAAGGGATGAAGATGTCAGACGAGCTGAGTGATCACCTCGTACACCAGAAAGACACGTCCACATGATACACGGTGGATTTGCAGGAGGAGGAATCTCCAAATCATCTCGCAAAAAATATCTCAAAGAAGTATATCAAGTTGAAGGGAAGGAAGGAGAACCCGACATCCCTGCAATTACGTTCACCAAAGAAGATGCATCCGGTATCATCTCGGGACACGACGATCCCATGGTCATCACCATCATACTAGCAAACGTAAATCTCCACCGCACACTGATAGACCAAGAGAGCTCTGCCGACATATTATTTAAAACGGCCTTCGACAAGCTTGGTTTAGAAGAAAAGGAGCTTAGAGCATACCCAAACAGCCTGTTCGGACTGGGGGACACCCCAGTGCAACCACTTGGTTACATCTCGCTACGCACAACGTTCGGAAGAGGAAACCAATCCCGAACACTCAAAATAGACTACATCGTGGTCGACGTGAGTTCAGCTTACAACGCCTTAATAGGCCGGACAACATTGAATCAACTCGGCGCAATAGTCTCAACTCCACATCTGTGCATGAAATTCCCAATTGCAGAAGGAATAGCTATAATAAAAGCAAATCAAAAGATGGCGCGCCGTTGCTATAATGAAAGTCTAAACCTCAGAGGCAGAGAGAAGAATTCCATACAATTGAGCTTGGAGGAGTTCAGAGACGAGAGGAACTCTGTCCACAACCCGAAGGTCAAGTAGAGAAAGTTCAGATCGGAGACACCTCGGACAAAACAACTAATATTGGCACAATCCTAAAAGGAGACGCAAAAGAATCACTAGTAGAGTTCTTACGAGATAATGTCGACCTCTTCGCATGGAAAGCGGCGGACATGCCAGGCATAGACCCCAAACTAATGTGCCACAAGTTGGCGGTCTATCCAGGATCTCGGCCGGTACAGCAGAGATGAAGAAAACTTGGGCCAGAACGATCCCAAGCTGTGGAGGAGCAGGTACAAGCACTACTGGAGGCAGGATTCATAAGAGAAGTCAAGTACCCACTATGGCTAGCCAACGTCGTCTTAGTGAAAAAATCAAATGGAAAATGGCGGATGTGCACCGACTACACCGATCTCAACAAAGCCTGCCCAAAAGATCCTTATCCACTCCCAAGTATCGACGCTCTAGTGGATGCCTCATCAGGATATAAATACCTTTCGTTTATGGATGCATATTCTGGATACAATCAAATCCCAATGTATTCACCTGATCAGGAAAAAACCTCATTTTTAATACCAAAAGAAAACTACTGCTACATCGTAATGTCTTTTGGTCTTAAAAATGCGGGAGCTACTTATCAAAGGCTAATGAACAAAGTCTTTTCGGACCATATCAGAAAAATAATGGAAGTCTATGTGGACGATATGTTGATAAAGACACAAAGTGAAGAGACACTATTGTCCGACTTGGCCCAGGTGTTCGACACTATAAGGAAGCATGGCATGCGACTCAATCCTACAAAATGCACTTTTGCAGTAGAAGCAGGCAAGTTCTTGGGTTTTATGCTCACACAAAGAGAAATTGAGGCAAATCCGGATAAATGCCAGGCCATACTCAACATGAAGAGCCCAACTTGTGTCAAAGAGGTACAACAACTCAACGGGAGATTGTCAGCCTTGTCCAGATTCCTAGTGGGATCAGCAATAAGATCCCTTCCTTTCTATACCACTCTAAGGAAAGGAAACAACTTCGAATGGACAACGGAGTGCGAACGAGCCTCCCAAGATTTCAAAAGATTTCTAGGACGGCCACCCATCTTATCTCGGCCACGACAAGGAGAACCACTCATATTATACCTCGCGGTAGGGAGTCGAGTGGTAGCCTCAGCACTAGTTCGAGAAGAGGATAGTGGGCAACAACCCGTGTACTTTATCAGCAAAGCATTACAAGGATCCAAGCTGAACTACCAAAAAATAGAAAATTTTGCTTATGCTCTTATACTAACATCTCAACGACTCCGCCCGTACTTCCAAGCTCACACCATTAAGGTTCGGACCAACCAGCCCATAAAGGGGATATTGCAGAAGACAGATCTAGCAGGAAGAATCCTACAATGGGAAATCGACTTGTCCGAGTTCGACCTTCAATACGAGGCTCGGACAGCCATTAAATCACAATATTTAGCCGACTTTATTGTAGAGTTTACAGACACCCCGGAGACCCCCATAGAGTGGAATATATACGTGGACGACTCCTCGAATAAAACTAGAAGCGGCGCAGGTGTGATAATCGAAAGCAACCAAGGAACCCAAATTAAGCTCTCCCTCAAATTTGGGTTCCCTGCCTCAAACAACCAGGCAGAATATGAAGCACTACTAGCTGGTTTGAAGCTGGCTAGGGAAGTTGGAGCCCAAAATTCATCATCTTCAGCGACTCACAAGTAGTCACCTCACAAATAACAGGGAGCTACCAAGCCAAGGATCCCACCATGAAAAAGTATTTGGATAAAACTAGGGAACAACTCGGACAACTTGGGGAATATGAGATCCGCCACATACCCCGCGAACAAAATGCCCGAGCTGACGCACTCTCAAAACTAGCCAGCACCAAACCAGGAGGCAACAATAGAAGCCTCATCCAAGAAATGCTACAAAGCCCGTCAATCTCAGAAGAGAAACAAATCCTAGCAATAACAGGACATGATCAAGGATGGATGACCCCTATAATGAACTACCTCAAGACAAAAAACACTCCCCACAGATGAAAAGGAGGCAAAGAGGTTAAAGCAGAAGGCACAATACTACACTTTCATAAACAACACCCTATACAAAAGAGGAATTTCAATACCATTGTTAAAATGTGTGCCGACCTCCAACACAAGGGAAGTTTTAGAGGAAGTACACAGCGGCATTTGTGGCAACCATCTCGGAGCACAAGCTCTCACCAAAAAGGTACTCCGGGCAGGATTTTACTGGCCAACTCTACAAAAAGAAGCTACAGAATTTGTAAAGACATATCCACCATGCCAGAAACATGCCAACTTTCACATCGCCCCGCCAGAAGAGCTCATCAGCGTAACTTCGCCTTGGCCATTTGCAAAATGGGGACTCGATCTTCTCGGACCCTTTCCCCAGGGATCGGGACAAGTTAAATTCCTCATAGTCGGGGTAGACTATTTCACAAAGTGGATCGAGGCAGAGCCCCTAGCCAACGCCACTGCTCAAAGGAGCCGAAAATTCCTATATAGGAACATTGTCACAAGGTTTGGGGTTCCATACTCCATCACTACAGACAATGGCACCCAATTCATAGATACAGGCTTCAGAAAGTTAGTTGTCGACTTGAACATAAAACACCAGTTCACCTCCGTCGAACATCCCCAAGCCAATGGACAAGCCGAAGCGGCCAACAAAGTCATATTGGCTGGGCTGAAACGGAGACTGCAAGATGCAAAGGGAGCTTGGGCCGAAGAACTTCCACAAGTCCTATGGGCATATCGAACAATGCCACATTCCACCACAAACGAATCACCATTTCGATTAGCGTACGGAGTGGAGGCAATGATCCCAGTGGAGGTCGAGGAAGGGTCGCCTAGAGTAGTCCACTACAATGAAGAAGCTAACTCTCAACTTCAAAGAGAAGAGCTTGACCTACTTCTGGAAATCCAAGAAAGAGCTTGGATCAGGGAAGAAGCGCTAAAGCACCGAATGGCTTCGAGATATAATCAAAAAGTAGTGCCAAGGGGTTTCGCTGAAAATGATCTCATCCTAATCCGAAATGATATCGAAACAACTTGACCCGGAGAAGGAAAGCTGGCGGCAAACTGGAAAGGACCCTACCGAGTCATAGAAGTACTTGGGAAGGGCTACTACAGATTATCCGAACTCGACGGGCGAGAGTTCCCCAGATCGTGGCACGCGTGAAACTTAAGAAGGTACTATAGTTAGAAATAAAGGATACCAGCATGAGATGCACTCTTTTTCCTGAAAAGATTTTTTAATGAGGCACCATGTTGAGATCCAGGAATTATCCAATTCAAAAGGATAAAAAATCTATATGTACATATTTTCATTGTCTTTTAAATAAAATATATTAGACGATTCTACAAGTTTTCAAGACGCATTAATCTGAAACATTCATCGTCCGATTATAAAGCAACAGATTGGCAAAAAGTGAAAAACAAATTCACTACCCAATCACGATAAAGACCAAGAGAGATGAAAACCAAATTCATTTAAAGGTCGACTAAACGAGGATTTAATCCACTTTCTACAAATCGGCAAAGATGAAAACAGAATAATGCAAGAAGTTATCGAAAGTGATCCGGAGAAAAGACCTGACGAGGTCTTAATGGATTGCTAAATAATAACTTAAAGACTGGCCGACATTAAAAAAAAGTCGGACCGAGTCAACCTAAGTTATCAGCAAATCCCTGGAAAGAGGTCTGGCCAACCCTATAAAAGAGGAATTGCTATAACTTAGAAGAGATCGACATGACGAAGTCGGTCTCCTACAAAAAACAAGTTATAAAAGTAATCCCTGAAAGAGACCTGACAAAGGTCCAAGAAAGAGGATTACAAAAATAACTTAGAAGAGATCGAATTGACGAAGTCGGTCTCCTACAAAAAACAAGTTATAAAAGTAATCCCTGAAAGAGACCTGACAAAGGTCCAAGAAAGAGGATTACAAAATAACTTAGAAGAGATCGACATGACAAAGTCGGTCTCCTACAAAAAACAAGTTATAAAAGTAATCCCTGAAAGAGACCTGACAAAGGTCCAAGAAAGAGGATTACAAAATAACTTAGAAGAAATCGACATGACGAAGCCGGTCTCCTACAAAAACCAAGTTATAAAAGTAATCCCTGAAAGAGAGCTGACAAAGGTCCAAGAAAGAGGATTACAAAATAACTTAGAAGAGATCGACATGACAAAGTCGGTCTCCTACAAAAAACAAGTTATAAAAGTAATCCCTAAAAGAGACCTGACAAAGGTCCAAGAAAGAGGATTATAAAATAACTTAGAAGAAATCGACATGACGAAGCCGGTCTCCTACAAAAAACAAGTTATAAAAGTAATCCCTGAAAGAGACCTGACAAAGGTCCAAGAAAGAGGATTACAAAAATAACTTGGAAAAGGACAACGTAAAGAAGTCGGCCTCCCAACAAACAAGTTATAAAAGTAGTCCCTGAAAGAGACCTGACAAAGGTCCAAAAAAGAGGACTACAAAAATAACTGGAAAGAGGACCAACGTAAAGAAATCGGTTATGGATTGCTAGAAATAAATACAAGTAAGAGCGAGAAAACCGAAATACAAGTTAGATCCACACATCCACGACCTCAAAGGATCCAAGCTACAAGCAATAAATACAAAGCAATTCAAAGAGGCCGAGCAGCAAGGCTCTAGCATTCTCAAAACCCAGAAAGGTGCCAAGACAAGTGCAAACAAGCATGATATAAAATACAATATTATAACAAGCTTCAGGGTCAGGCCCAAAAGCTTGAAAGCTACTTGTTGTTTTTTCAAAATAAAAAGTTGCTAAACAAGCAACCAGAAGGAGTACCAACAGTCAGCAAAATATTCAAACTACAAAATAAAGAGTTTAAAAGCCCACAAGCTGGGCTATCTATGCAAACATCCAAGAAAAATCAGCTAAGATTGGGAGCCTTCTCGGCAGCATCAGTACGGGGAGAAGGAGGGCGAGTCTGAATAGGCACAACATCCACAGTACCATCATCCCGATTCAAGATCTGACAGTCCGGATCAGAAACGGAATGACCGACCTCAACTAGAGGAACTGTAGAAGTTGACACTTTGGCAGAAGGCACAGGGGGAGGTTCGACATCGTCATCATCCTGGTCATCAGGGACAATCTTACCATCCCTCACAATATTTTCCAGGCTAAAAAGAGTAAGGTCGGCCTCGGGAGCAATAATTCGAACCTACTCCTTCAGGTTCTCGTAAGCAGCATTCACACTGCCAACAAGATGACCCTGGAGCTCGGAGTAATCAGCTCGGGCATTCTCCAACTCCTCCTTCAAATGCATTCCCTCCCGATAGGATGTGACGTAACTGTCTTTATGCCTCAATGTCGTGTCCTCGGCCAACGGCACAGAAGCCGCCAGAGCAAGGGAACTCGTCTTCTCATTCTTCAGATCCTTCTCCAGTTTGGCCACCTTCACCTCAAGCTCCTCCTTCAAGCCCTTCATCCGATCGAACTCCTGTTTTGCCTCCTCCATAAAAGCTTTGGTGGCATGGAGAGGAAGATTTTGAGCAGTTCGGTAAAGGGCAGCTCCCATATGTGCCACTTTTACACTACTCCGAGTTATGAAATCCAAATGATGAAGGAGTGATACATCATCCATAGGGAGGACACCGTAGGGACGGATCTGCTGATCTACGAACTTGACCGCATCAAAATCAGGGGCATCAAGGTTGAAAGGCTCAATTGTTTTTTGTTTCTTGTTGGGAGGAGTACCAGAAGTAGCAGCCGAAGACTGTGGAGGGTCGGCCAGGCAAACCCGAGGAGTGGGAATCACCTTCCTCGGCCCGGGCGGCTTCACCTGAACCTGAGAAGATCCCTCTCCCGACGCCTTGGCCGAGATATTTTGAGCAGCAGCAGCCTTCCTTGCCTTTTTGAAGGCCTTCATGGAATCATTATTTTTTGACATCTCTAAAAAAATAGAATCAACCATAGTAATGGGTTACAATCACAAAAGAGGAATCAAGACTAAGAAACAAGTACAGAAACAAGTCAGACAGTACCCAAAATAGTTCAAACTAGGGACGGGTCATTCAAAAACCTTTTTGTATCAAGATGAGGTGGTTCCCCCCATAAATCTTCAAGAACAATAACAAAAGTCCGCTCAACCTCGTCAAGCATCTCCCACATATAACGAGACACTCTCACATCCTTCTGCCACTCTAGAGGGAAAGCAGGCTCGTCATTCTCATCAAGAAAAAAGGGGCGGACCCCCTCAACAGCACGGACTCTAAAGAAATAATTCTTAAAGTCCTTAAAAGACTCATCGTACATAGCAAAAACTTTATGACCCTGGGCAGATCTGAAAGAAACCCAGGAAGCTTTCTTTTTGGAAGAGGCACCAGGCTTGGCAGAAACAAAAAGAAAAAGGAAAAGAGTTTGAGAAGGTGTTACTCCTAACTCTTGGCAAAGCAGCTGAAAGATCTTGATAAAACCCCAGGAATTCGGATGAAGCTGGGATGGGGCAATGTTACACGACCACAACAAGTCAGTCTCAAAAGCAGTAAATGGAAAAGTAATGTCCAACTGGTTGAAGAAATATTCATAGGCATAGAAGAAAGGACGCTCCCCCCTGACCGAAGTAGGAAAACAAACCCTCTCGTCAGAGTCGGGTGCTACAAGCTCATAATCCCTCTCCCGAGCACCGCTACCACAAATCCTATGAAGTTTTCTCAGCTCTACACAAAAATCAGCGTCCACCACAGAGACACACATTAAGACAAGAGAGTCCAGCCAATCAGACATCCCCTCGGGAACTTTAGAATACATCTCTACAATGTTATTACGAGAAGACATGAGGCCAACTAATCCTACAATAAGAAAAGAAGATTGGATTACTAAAAAACATCTCGGACGAGGGGCAAAACAACTCGACTAATATGATACAGAAGAACAAACAGAAAAGAAAAATCCCAAGACTCAAACCAAAGTCCTGGGGCATCCTTTGGAGGCAGTAACAAAGCAAGGTTTCAGGAAAAATCTACAGCTTATGTCCCGGCATCTCTCAAACAAGAAAAGAAGATTTCAAATAACAAACATTTCGAAAAGGAAAGTCAAAACAGAAAAAGTCATCAAAGCCACTATCTTTTTACAGTCTATCAGCAAAAAGCATCGCCAACATCAAACATGACAAGCGGGAATCATCAAAGGCACAACCTTTTTTCAGAATCAAACAAAACCATCATCAAAAGGACAAACAGAAATGGTGATAACATGCAAAAGCCCTAAAAGCATCAAACAACAGGAAAGACGAAAAGGTTCATGCAAAAAGGCGAAGAAACTCCCAAAACACACATTACAACAGTAATCATGCACAGTAAAAGCAGAAAGATCCAAACTTTCTCCAAACAAAATTAAAACTTTCTCAAAATCAGACATGAAAAAGTGACACAGAAAAGAGAAAGGAAGAAAAAACAAAAACCTGGAAAAATAGGAGAAAACCTCAAAAGAAAGCTGAAGAGCAGAAGCGGCAGGAGAAAGAGCCACCCCTCGAATGGAAAAACTCGCCAAAAGTAGGAAACGGAAGGTGAAATCCAGAATCACCCCTCTTCCACAGAAAGCAGTAGCAAGCAGGCGTCGCAAGGAGAAACTATGAACTCTAGGCAAAAAACAGAAAGAATGAAACGTAAGGGAGGTTACGAAGAAGAGAAACCGTTTCTAAATTGCAAAATTCAAAATAAAGCCAAGGGAAACGGGGCAATCAATACCAATTAATGAAGGTATTAAACCCTCGCATGTTCCCAAGAACAAAGCGCCGATATAAAAACGCGTGCTTTTAGAGGAAAACGTTCCACATTCAAAAAGGTTCTACAAAGAAAGGAATCGACTAAATGCTTGAGTTCGGCTTCACTAAGAGAAGGACTGAAGTCAAGGACTCGACCTCAAAAAAGAAGACCGAGCTCAAGCAGGGGCACTGTTCATACCCTGGGTCGAGCTATCCGACCCAGGATGATTGGCGACAAAGCGACCGACCTCTTCAGGTCAGACTATCCGACCTCTTCCTAAAAGAGCTCGGCCAAATCGACAGAAAAGCCAAAAAAAGGGGCCCAACTCAAGGAATACGACCCAGATCCAAAGGCAGCCCAAGCCTATAGAGATAAGGGCGGTTCCATTGAAGATAAGCTGGCCTCGCCAAAAGATAAGATAAGATAAGATAACTAACTTATCTATCTAAGAAGGTCATCCCACACTATTATAAATATACTGGAGCACCCAGGTATAACTCATACTCTAATTCTACTAAAAACCTGTTTAATACCCTTGCTAACTTAAGCATCGGAGTCCCTTGCAGGTACCCCCCCTTCGGTGATAGAGGATCAGCAGCGCTATCAGTCCAACAAGTCGGACACGACCAGCTCCGGCCGCCATCCGCCAGTCGGACACGTCAACTCTGACTAGTACAGAAGATCTCATCCGAGATCGACCTACAGTTTCAGGTAACCCTCGGAACAATCACCTTCCTCTTTTTCAAAATTCTTTTATTTAACTAATTGTTTCAAATTTTTATTTTAATTTTATTTCTTCTCTCTATTTTCGAATTTGAACTTTAATTTTAAAATAAAAACAAAAATATTTTCCTTTTCTTTTTAATTATTTTCGAAAATTCTTCCTTCTCACCTCCTTCTAATTATTTATTTATTTACTGACACTTCTCTTCATCTCAAAAATTTGAACCCTCTTTTCCTTTTGGTATTCGAATTTCTCTTCTTCTATTCTTTTCTTCTTCTACTTACATAAAGGAATCTCTATACTGTGACATAGAGGATTCCATATTTTCTTTTCTGTTTTCTTTTTTTTTCATATGAGCAGGAACAAGGATAGGAACATTCTTGTTGAAGCTGATCCTGAACCTGAAAGGACTCTAAAGAGGAAGCTAAGGGAAGCTAAAGCACAACTATCTGGAGAAAATCTGACAGAAATTTTTGAAAAAGAAGGAGACATGGCCAAAAATAATAATAATGCAAGGACGATGCTTGGTGACTTTACTGCACCAAATTCCAATTTACATAGAAGAAGCATCTCAATCCCTGCCATTGGAGTAAACAATTTTGAGCTAAAGCCTCAATTAGTTTCTCTGATGCAACAGAGCTGCAAGTTTCATAGACTTCCATAAGAAGATCCTTTTCAGTTCTTAACTGAATTCTTGCAGATCTGTGATACTGTTAAGACTAATGGGGTTAACCCCGAGGTCTACAGGCTTATGCTTTTCCCGTTTGCTATAAGAGATAGAGCTAGAATATGGTTGGACACTCAACCTAAGGATAGCCTGAACTCTTGGGATAAGCTGGTCACGGCTTTCTTAGCCAAGTTCTTTCCTCCTCAAAAGCTTAGTAAGCTTAGAGTGGATGTTCAAACCTTCAGACAGAAAGAAGGTGAATCCCTCTATGAAGCTTGGGAGAGATACAAGCAACTGACCAAAAAGTGTCCTTCTGACATGCTTTCAGAATGGACCATCCTGGATATATTCTATGATGGTCTGTCTGAATTATCAAAGATGTCATTGGACCATTCTGCAGGTGGATCCATTCACCTAAAGAAAATGCCTGCAGAAGCTCAGGAACTCATTGACATGGTTGCAAATAAACAGTTCATGTACACTTCTGAAAGGAATCCTGTGAGTAATGGGACGCCTCTGAGGAAGGGAGTTCTTGAAATTGATGCTCTGAATGCCATATTAGCTAAGAATAAAATATTGACTCAGCAAGTCAATATGATTTCTCAGAGTCTGAATGGATTGAAGGAATCATCCAACAGTACTATAGAGGCATCTTCTGAAGAAGAAGCTTATGATCCTGAGAACCCTGCAATAGCAGAGGTGAATTACATGGGGAAACCCTATGGAAACACCTATAATCTCTCATGGAGAAATCATCCAAATTTCTCATGGAAGGATTAACAAAAGCCTCAACAAGGCTTTAATAATGGTGGAAGAAACAGATTTAGCAATAGCAAGCCTTTTCCATCATCCACTCAGCAACAGACAGAGAATTCTGAGCAGAATCCATCTAGTATAGCAAATATAGTCTCTGATCTATCTAAGGCCACTCTAAGTTTCATGAATGAAACAAGGTCCTCCATTAGAAATTTGGAGGCACAAGTGGGCCAGCTGAGTAAAAGAGTCACTGAAACCCCTCCTAGTACTCTCCCAAGCAATACAGAAGAGAATCCAAAAAAAGAGTGCAAGGCCATTACCTTACTTGGTGTGGCCGAACCCAAAGAGGAGGAGGAGGACGTGAATCCTAGTGAGGAAGACCTCCTGGGACGTTCAGTGACCAATAAGGAGTTTCCCTTTAAGGAACCAAAGGAATCTGAGGCTCATCTAGAGACCATAGAAATTCCATTGAACCTCCTTTTACCATTCATGAGCTCTGATGACTATTCATCCTCTAAAGAAGATGAAGACATTGTTGAAGAGCAAGTGGCTCAATATTTAGGAGCAATCATGAAGCTAAATGCCAAATTATTTGGTAATGAGACTTGGGAGGATGAACCCCCATTGCTCATCAAGGAATTAAATGCCTTGGTTCAGCAAACTCTACCTCAAGAGAAATAGGATCCTGGTAAATTTCTAATTCCCTGTAACATAGGCACCATGACCTTTGAGAAGGCTCTGTGTGACCTGGGGTCAGGAATAAACTTAATGCCACTCTCTGTAATGGAGAAACTTGGGATCTTTGAGGTGCAAGCTGCCAGAATCTCTTTAGAGATGGCAGACAACTCAAGAAAATAGGCTTATGGACAAGTAGAGGACGTGTTAGTAAAGGTTGAAGGCCTTTACATCCTTGCTGATTTCATAATCCTAGACACTGGGAAGGATGAGGATGAATCCATCATCCTTGGAAGACCCTTCCTAGCCACAGCAAGAGCTGTGATTGATGTGGACAGAGGAGAGTTAGTCCTTCAACTGAATAAGGACAACCTTGTGTTTAAAACTCAAGGATCTCCTTCTGAAACCATGGAGAGGAAGCATGAAAAGCTTCTCTCACTGCAGAGTCAACAAAAGCCCCCACAGTCAAACTCTAAGTTTGGTGTTGGGAGGCCACAACCAAACTCTAAGTTTGGTGTTAAACCCCCACATTCAAACTCTAAGTTTGGTGCTAGGAGGTTCCAACCATGCTCTGATTATCTGTGAGGCTCCATGAGAGCTCACTGTCAAGCTATTGACATTAAAGAAGCGCTTGTTGGGAGGCAACCCAATGTTATTTAATTTTATTTTTATTGTTATTTCGTGTTTTATTAGGTTGATGATCATGTGGAGTCACAAAAACTACTTAAAAATCAAAAACAGAATGAAAAACAGCATTAAAAACAGCTCACCCTAGAGGAAGAACTTACTGGCATTTAAACGCCAGTAAGAAGCATCAAACTGGCGTTTAACACCAGAAAGAAGCATCAAGCTGGCGTTAAACGCCAGAAATAAGCACCAGACTGGCGTTTAACGCCAGAACAGAGCATGGAAGTGGTGTTAAACGCCAAAAACAAGCAGCAAGCTGGCGTTAAATGCCAGCATTGCATACAAAGGGAATTTTGCATGCCTAATTAGAGCAGTGATGCTAAGTCCTTGACCCCTCAGGATCTGTGGACCCCACAGGATCCCCATCTACCCCCCCTCTTTCTTCTTTTGCTCGAGGACGAGCAAACATTTTAAGTTTGGTGTGGTAAAAGCATTGCTTTTTGTTTTTCCATAACCATTAATGGCACCTAAGGCCAGAGAAACCTCAAGAAAGAGGAAAGGGAAGGCAAAAGCTTCCACCTCTGAGTCATGAGAGATGGAGAGATTCATCTCAAGGGTCCATAGCTCAGTAGTAGAGCATTTGACTGCACATCAAGAGAGCCCACTCATGGACCTCAACAAGAGCTATGAGGGAGGAGCAACAAAGACAAGAAAGAGACATAGAGGAGCTCAAGAGCACCATTGGTTCTTCAAGAAGAGGAAGACGCCACCCTCACTAAGGTGGACCCGTTCCTTAATCTCCTTGTTCTTATTTTTCTGTTTTTTGTTTACTATGCTTTATGTTTTGTTTATGTTTGTATCTTATTACATGATCACTAGTGTCTAAGTGTCTATGTCTTAAGGCTATGAATGTCCTATGAATCCATCACCTCTCTTAAATGAAAAATGTTCTAAAAACAAAAGAACAAGAAGTACATGGTTTCGAATTCATCCTTGAAACTAGTTTAATTATTTTGATGTGGTGACAATACTTTTTGTTTTCTAAATGAATGCTTGAACAGTGCATATGTCTTTTGAAATGGTGGTTTATGAATGTTAAATATGTTGGCTCTTGAAAGAATGATGAAAAAAGAGAAATATTATTTGATAATCTGAAAAATCATAAAATTGATTCTTGAAGCAAGAAAAAGCAGTGAATACAAAAGCTTGCAGAAAAAAAGAAAAAAAAGAAAAGAAAAATGGCGAAAAAAAATAGAAAGAAAAAGAAAAAGCAAGCAGAAAAAGCCAAAAGCTCTTTAAAACAAAAGGCAAGAGCAAAAAGCCAGTAGCCCTTAAAACCAAAAGGCAAGGGTAATAAAAAGGATCCAAGGCTTTGAGCATCAGTGGATAGGAGGGCCTAAAGGAATAAAATCCTGGCCTAAGCGGCTAAACCAAGCTATCCCTAACCATGTGCTTGTGGCGTGAAGGTGTCAAGTGAAAACTTGAGACTGAGCGGTTAAAGTCAAGGTCCAAAGCAAAAAAAAAGAGTGTGCTTAAGAACCCTGGACACCTCTAATTGGGGACTTTAGCAAAGCTGAGTCACAATCTGAAAAGGTTCACCCAGTTATGTGTCTGTGGCATTTATGTATCCGGTGGTAATACTGGAAAACAAAGTGCTTAGGGCCACAGCCAAGACTCATAAAAGTAGCTGTGTTCAAGAATCAAGATACTGAACTAGGAGAATCAATAACACTATTTAAATTCTAAGTTCCTATAGATGCCAATCATTCTGAACTTCAATGGATAAAGTGAGATGCCAAAACTATTAAAGAGGCAAAAAGCTACTAGTCCCGCTCATCTGATTGGAGCTAAGTTTCATTGATATTTTGGAATTTACAATATATTCTCTTCTTTTTATCCTATTTTATTTTTAGTTGCTTGGGGACAAGCAACAATTTAAGTTTGGTGTTGTGATGAGCGGATAATTTATACGCTTTTTGGCATTATTTTTACATAGTTTTTAGTATGATTTAGTTAGTTTTTAGTCTATTTTTATTAGTTTTTAAATAAAATTCACATTTCTGGACTTTACTATGAGTTTGTGTATTTTTCTGTGATTTCAAGTATTTTCTTGCTGAAATTGAGGGACTTGAGCAAAAATCAGATTCAGAGGTTGAAGAAGGACTGCTGATGTTATTGGATTCTGACCTCCCTGCAATCAAAGTGGATTTTCGGGAGCTACAGAACCCCAAATGACGCACTCTTAATTGCGTTGGAAAGTAGACATCCAGGACTTTCCAGTAATATATAATAGTCTATACTTTTCCCGAGTTTAGATGACACAAACTGGCGTTCAACGCTAGCTCCCTGCCCTATTCTGGAGTCAAACGCCAGAAACAGGTTGCAAAGTGGAGTTAAACGCCAGAAACAGGTTATAAACTGGCATTTAACTCCAAGAAAGACCTCTCCACATGAAAGCTTCAATGCTCAACCCAAGCACACACCAAGTGGGCCCCAGAAGTAGATTTCTGCATCATTTACTCATTTCTGTAAACTCTAGTAACTAGTCTGATATAAATAGGACCTTTCACTATTGTATTAGACATCTTTGATCAGTTTTATGCTATCTTAGACCCTTATGGGGGTTGGCCATTCGGCCATGCCTGAACCTTCATTACTTATGTATTTTCAACGGTAGAGTTTCTACACACCATAGATTAAGGTGTGGAGCTCTGCTGTTCCTCATGAATTAATGTAAAGTACTATTGTTTTTCTACTCAATTCAAGCTTATTCCTATTCTAAGATATTCATTCGCACCCAAGAACATGATGAATGTGATGATTATGGGACGCTCATCACCATTCTCACCTATGAACGCGTGCCTGACAACCACTTCCGTTCTACATGAAGATGAGATAGAATGAGTATCTCTTAGGTATCTAATACAGGAGACCGAGTCCGAGATATTAGAATCTTTGTGGTATACGTTAGAATCCATGGATGACCATTCCTGAGATCTGGAAAGTCTAAACTTTGTCTGTGGTATTCCGAGTAGGATCTGGGAAGGGATGGCTGTGATGAGCTTCAAACTCGCGAGTGCTGGGCGTAGTGATAGATGCAAAAGGATCACTGAATCCTATTCCAGTATGATCGAGAACCGACAGATGATTAGCCATACAGTGACAGCACATTGGACCATTTTCACTGAGAGGACGGGATGTAGCCATTGACAACAGTGATGCCCAACATACAGCTTGCCATGGAAAGGAGTATGAAGTATTGGATGAAAGCAGTAGGAAAGCAGAGGTTCAGGAGGAACTAAGCATCTCCATACGCTTATCTGAAACTCTCACCAATGAATTACATAAGTATCCCTATCTTTATTTTACATTTTTAATTATATTTTTATTATCAATTCACCATAACCATTTGAATCTGCCTGATTGAGATTTACAAGGTGACCATAGCTTGCTTCAAGCCGACAATCTCTGTGGGATCAACCCTTACTCACGTAAGGTTTATTACTTGGACGACCCAGTGCACTTGCTGGTTAGTTGTGCGAAGTTGTGACAAAGTGTGATTCACGTTTGAGAGCACCAAGTCTTTGGCGCCATTATTGATGATCGCAATTTCGTGCACCAGGATTAGAGGGGGGGGAACACGGGATAGAGGGAGGTAGACATTGGTGGTATGGTATCTTGGGTGGAACAAGGATTTAGGTTGTGTGATGGGGATGAAGGGTTTGGGAAGGCTACAGGGGGGAGGGGAAAACTGCGTGTATAAGTGCCTGTGTGTGGGGAATGGTGGCTGTATGGAAGCAATGGTAGGGGGTGTTATATAGGAGTGGAGGGTTGGGGAGGTTGGAGTCTTGTGTTTCTGAAAGAAAGGAAGTGGTGAGGAAATAGGAGGAAGGATGGAGGCTTATATAGAAGGGAGGGAATTGGTCACGGGTTAATGTTGGAAGTTGGGAGGGGGTTTATATAGGGTGAAAAGGGGTAGACTTCAGTAGGCTGGAAAAAGACAAGCTTTAGTGGCTGGGGACTGGGAACGGTGCAGGGGGAATATGCTGGGAAGGTGAGGGTAGTGTTTAGGTTAAGTAGTGTTGGGAAGGGGGGCTAGTGTCACGGTTAAGTAGTGTTGGGAAGGGGGGCTAGTGTCACAGTCAAGGGGGCAAGGAAAGCAGGAAAAAGGAAAGGGAATCTTGGATTTGGTAGAGACCAAATTTGGTGCAGGTTTGGTATGATTTGGGGTTGGGGGGGGGGACCACGCCTTACTTGCACACACCCTGCGCCTTACTTGAAGTTGGTTGCTCTGACTTGGTGCCTTACTTAAACATTCCTTGCGCCTTACTTGAAGTTGGTTGCTCAGACTTGGCGCCTTACTTAAACATTCCTTGCGCCTTACTTGAAGGCTCCCGCAAGGCCAAGCATATGATGCGCCTAACTTGCATGTTCCTTGCGCCTTACTTGGGGCTACCCGAGTCTCCAGGAATCCTTGGCCTTCACCGTTGCACCTAACTTGAAAATTCTCAAGTTAGGCACAGACCCTCCAGAGAATGTTGTTCTTTGGTACGTAACATATGGCACCTAACTTGAAAATTCTCAAGTTAGGCGCAGACCCTCCAGGAAAAAATTGGATGTTGCGCGTAGTATGTGGCGCCTAACTTGAGATTTCTCAAGTTAGGCGCAGGCTCTCCTGAAACAATTTCCTTTCTGCGCGTCTGCAACTCTGTCTTTAATAACCTGCTCTGTATCAAGAATTCTGCATGATCCAAATATACGTAAAACAAAGGAAAAACAGTAAAAATTTCAATTGAAATCAAATAAATAACAAAATTAAACTAATAGAAATCAAGACAAAGGATACGAAAACATCGGGTTGCCTCCCGACAAGCGCTTTTTTAACGTCACTAGCTTGATGGTCAGTTCTGCTAATTCAGCAGATGAGCGGACCTTTGGCGATCAATCTCGCCTCCAAGATAGTGCTTCAACCTCTGGCCATTCACTGTAAACTTCCTATCAGAATTCTCTTCCTGTATTTCCACATGACCATATGATGAAGCTCTGGTAACCACAAACGGTCCTGACCATCGGGATTTCAACTTCCCGGGAAAGAGTTTGAGCATTGAATTATACAGAAGCACTCTCTGCCCTGGCTCAAAGACTCTGATGGCAATCCTTTTCTCATGTAATAACTTGGTTCTCTCCTTATAGAGCTTGGCATTCTCATAAGCCGAATATCTGAATTCATCAAGCTAATTCAACTGAAGCATTCTCTTAATTCCTGCAGATTCTGAATCAAGATTCAGATACTGGATTGCCCAGTAAGCTTTATGCTCCAGCTCAATTGGCAAGTGACAGGCTTTGCCATAGACTAACTGATAAGGGGATATGCCAATAGGGGTCTTGTAAGCTGTCTGGTAGGCCCAGAGAGCATCATCAAGCTTCCTCGACCAATCCTTTCTTGAAACACTGACAGTCTTCTCTAAAATCTGCTTGAGTTCCCTGTTGGAAACTTCAACCTGTCCGCTTGTCTGAGGGTGATAGGGGGTTGCCACTTTATGACGGACTCCATATCTCTGCAGAAGAGAGTCCAGCTGTCTGTTACAGAAGTGGCTTCCACCATTACTAATGAGTATCCTTGGGACACCAAACCGGTTGAAGATATATCTCGGAAGAAAGCTCATTACCACCTTGGCATCATTGGTGGGTAGAGCTATAGCTTCCACCCACTTAGACACATAATCAACTGCCACTAGGATATAGTTGTTTGAGTGTGAGGGTGGAAAAGGTCCCATGAAATCAATACCCCATACATCAAACAACTCAACCTCAAGAATCCCCTGCTGTGGCATTTCATGGTTGGTAGGAAGATTCGTAGATTTTTCACATCTGTCACAGTGCTTCACAAATTCTCTTGAGTCCCTGAAGAGATTCGGCCAGTAAAACCCGCTCTGAAGGACTTTTGTAGCTGTCCTTTCACCACCAAAGTGGCCTCCATACTCAGAACCATGACAGTACCAAAGAATTTACTGTTTCTTCATCTGGAACACATCTCTGGATTATACCATCTGAACATCTTTTAAAAAGGTACGGTTCCTTCCAAATGTAGTATTTTGCATCAGTCAATAGCTTTTTTACTTGTTGCCTACTGTACTCCTTTGGAATAAAATTCATGGCTTTGTAATTTACAATGTCAGCAAACCATGGAGCCTGCTTAATGAGGAACAATTGCTCATCCGGAAATGTCTCAGTCACGACTGTGGGTGGTTGCACTCCTTTGCCAGGCTCTATTCTGGAAAGATGGTTAACTACTTGATTTTCTGACCCTTTCCTATCTTTTATCTCAATGTCAAGCTCCTGGAGGAGCAACACCCATCTGATTAATCTTGGTTTAGAGTCCCGCTTGGTTAGAAGGTACTTCAAAGCAGCATGATCAGTATAAACAATAACCTTAGAACCAATTAAATAGGACCTAAACTTATCAACAGTATACACAATAGCTAATAACTCTTTATCTGTAGTTGTGTAATTTTTTTGAGCATCATTTAGCACCCGGCTAGCATAGTAAATGACATGTATAAGCTTGCCATGCCTCTGTCCTAAAACAGCTCCTATAGCAAAATCACTAACATCACACATCAATTCAAATGGTAAATCCCAATCAGGGGGAGCTATAATAGGAGCAGAGGTAAGGTTTGCTTTTAGAGTTTCAAAAGCATGCAGGCATTCAACATCAAACACAAATGGGACATCAACAACCAATAGGTTGCTTAGTGGCTTAGCGATTTTTGAAAAATCCTTTATAAATCTTCTATAAAATCCTGCATGACCCAAGAAACTCCTGACTGCCTTAACATTAGCTGGTGGTGGTAATTTTTCAATTACCTCCACCTTCGCTCTATCAACCTCAATCCCTTTACTTGAAATCTGGTGTCCAAGAACAATACCTTCTGTAACCATAAAATGACATTTTTCCCAATTTAAAATAAGGTTTGATTCTTGACACCATTTCAAGACCAGAGATAAATGCTTAAGGCATGATTCAAAAGAATTACCAAAAATAGAAAAGTCATCTATAAATACCTCAATAAACTTTTCAACCATATCAGAAAAAATTGAAAGCATACACCTCTGAAAAGTTGATGGAGCATTACAAAGTCCAAATAGCATCCTTCTATAAGCAAATACTCTAAAAGGGCATGTGAATGCTGTCTTCTCTTGATCTTGAGGGTCCACTACAATTTGATTATATCCAGAATATCCATCTAGAAAACAATAAAAAGCATGACCAGCTAACCTCTCAAGCATTTGATCAATGAAAGGCAGGGGGAAGTGATCCTTCCTTATAGCAGTATTGAGCCTCCTGTAGTCTATACACATTCTCCAACCTGTGACTGTTTTTGTAGGGATAAGCTCATTCTTTTCATTCTTGATCACTGTCATCCCTCCTTTCTTGGGAACTACCTGCACAGGACTTACCCAAGGACTGTCAGAAATAGGGTAAATAATATCTGCTTCCCATAACTTCATTACCTCTTTGTGGATCACCTCCTTCATGGTTGGATTAAGTCTCCTTTGTAGTTGCACAACTGGTTTAGCATCATCTTCAAAGAGGATCTTGTACATACACTTAGTTGGACTAATCCCTTTCAAGTCACTAATGGTCCACCCAAGAGTTATTTTATGGCTCCTAAGCACTGAAACAAGCGCCTTTTCCTCTTCAGGCTTCAGGGAAGAGCTAATAATCACTGAATAGGAATCATTTTCACCCAAGAACACATATTTCAGAGAGGGCAGTAAAGGTTTAGGCTCAAGCTTGGGGGCTTCCCCCTCTACTTTAAGCGTGTAAACCACAGCCTTCTGGGGTGGTGAATCATCAACTTCCATTAATTCATACTCAGAAATAGGATCCAAAATTTCATCAAGTACCTCAGCTTCCAGTACTTCTTGAACAAGTGGTTCAATAACATCTATTTTCATACACCCTTCAGAATCATTAGGGTGCTTGAGAGCTTCAAAAACATTGAGGACCACCTGTTCTTCATTGACCCTCAGGGTTAATTCACCCTTTTGCACATTAATCAGAGCTCTACCTGTAGCTAAAAAGGGTCTACCAAGTATAATAGAGGATTTTACCTCCTCTTCTATGTCTAATATAACAAAATCAACAGGAAAAATAAAGGGTCCTACTTTAACAAGTAAATCCTCAACAACACCCACGGGTAATTTAATAGAAAGATCAACAAGTTGAAGAGAAATGCGAGTGGGTTTTACCTCCTCAATTTGAAGCTTTTTCATCACTAAAAGTGGCATTAGATTGATGCTAGCTCCAAGATCACATAAAGCCCTCTGAATGGTGACATCTCCAATGGTGCATGGAATGACAAAGCTCCCTGGGTTTGGCATCTTCTCAAAATGGTTGTGTTGAATAATGGTACTACATTCCTTGGTTAACACCATTGTTTCTTGTTCCTTGCAATTCCTCTTGTGGGTCAACAACTCTTTCATAAATTTAGCATAGAGAGGCATTTGCTCAAGAGCCTCTACAAAAGGAATGTTGATCTGTAGCATCTTGAAGACATCTAAAAATTTAAAAAATTGCTTTTCCTTAGAAGCCTTCTAAAACCTCTGAGGATATGGCATTTTTGGCTTGTATTCAGGAGCCTTTGGCAAGGTAGGATAAGTGTCAAGAGAATCAGGGAATGGGTTGTCTGCATGCTTAGGAGGGGCGTGCTCCACTTCTCCCTTCTTCTCCTCTAGAGCTTCCTTTTCAACTAGCTCTTCATTGACCTTTGTCTCAGAGCCTGCTACTTTACCACTTCTCAATCGAATAACCTTGCAATCTTCTCTTGGGTTCACCACTGTATCACCTGGAAATGTACTTGCAAACCTCTCAGGTAATTGCTTGCTCATTTGACCCATTTGTACCTCCAAGTTTCTAATGGAGGCTCTGGTTTCCTGCATGAAACTCCTTATCATCTCCCAATTAGAATCTTCTTGGGATTTAGAATTTGCCTGTTGAGGTGGTTGTTGTTGCTGAGACTGAAATTGGCGGTTGTTGTAATTATTCTGTTGAAAGCTGCCCTGAGAATTATTATTGAAATTTTGAGGTCTCGGAGGTTAGTCCCTCCACCCAAAGTTTGGGTGATTTCTCCATCCTTGATTGTATGTCTTAGAATATGGATCATTGTTGGGATTTCTAGGACCACTCCCCATGTAATTGACCTGTTCAGAAGCAAATTGAGCATAATCATAATTATCATTTTGTACAAAATTACCTGCCATGCATAAGAGAACTCTTGAGGTGGATTTTGGGTGTTGATAGCTGAGACTTGTATGCCACCCATCTGATGAGTAAGTAGATTTATTTGCTGAGACATAAGTTTGTTCTGAGAAATAAGAGCATTAATAGCTTCCACTTCCAATACGCATCTCTTCTGAGAGGTATCAGAGTTCACATGATTCATGTTAGATGAGTATAAATATTGGTTGCTAGCCACCAATTCAATAAGCTCAATAGTCTCCTCTGGTGTCTTCTTCTTGTGCAATGAACCACCTGCAGAAGTATCTAAGCTCATCTTGGACATCTCACCCAAGCCTTCATAAAAGATATCTAGTTGGGTCCATTTAGAGAACATGTCCAGAGGGCATTGCCTAGTCAGTAGCTTGTACCTCTCCCAAGCTTCATATAGAGTTTCACCATCCTTCTGCCTGAAGGTCTGAACTTCCAACCTAAGCTTAGTCAGCTTCTTTGGTGGGAAAAATTTAGTAAGAAACTCAGTGACAACCTTTTCCCAAGTATCCAAACTCTCCTTGGGTTGGGAATCTAGCCTTAGCTTTGCTTTATCCCTCAGAGCAAACGGGAAGAGCATGTGTTTGTACACCTCTAGGTTCACTCCATTTGTCTTCACAATATCACAAATCTGCAGAAAATCATAAATAAATTGATTTGGGTCTTCGTGGGGAAGACCGTGATACTGGCAGTTTTGTTGCACTAGGGTGACTAATTGTGGCTTCAACTCAAAGTTGTTTGCAGCTATAGGAGGCACCACAATGCTTTTTCCATAAAGATCTGCAGTAGGAGCAGAGTAAGAGCCCAGTACTCTCCTTTGCTCATTCTCATTCGGATTTGCCACATTGGCATTAACAGCATTATTATTATGATCCATAGTGGACTCTGCAGCCTTGTAAAGTCTTGCTTGTTGCAAACGCCGCCTCAAAGTCCTTTCAGGTTCAGGATCAAAGTCTAACAGAGGTTCCTTGTCCCTGTTCCTGCTCATAAACAGATAGAAGACAAGAAAAGATGGAACTCTCTACGTCAGAGTGCAGAGAATTCCCAGTGAGGTAACCTGTGTAAAATAATAAATTAAAAATACTTTATACTCAATAAAAAAAAATTCGAAAATTTAAAGGGGGAATTAAATAGAGAGATTAAAACAAAATTAACTAGGTAACACCAAACTTAATTTCAGAAACTAAAAAAATTTATTAGTACTAATGTATATATATATATTTAAATAATAAGAAAAGAAAAAGAAAACGAAACAGGGGAGGGGGGTGCTAACGAAAAAAAAAAGAAAATTTTTTTATTTTATTATTATTATTATATATATATATATATATATATATATATATATATATATATTTTGAAAATAATAAAGCAAAATGTAAATAAATTCAAAATTAAAACGCCTAATCTAAGCAATCAAACAACTGATAGTTGTCAATCACAGTCAATCTCCGGCAACGGCACCAAAAACTTGGTGCGAAATTTCTAACCCACAAACTAACCGGCAAGTGCACCGGGTCGTACCAAGTAATACCTCAGGTGAGTGAGGGTCGATCCCACGAGGATTGATGGATCAAGCAACAATGGTTAAGTGATTTACTTAGTCAGACAAACAGAAAATGGTGTTGAAGGTTCAAAAGCATTAACAGTAAATTCAGAATATTAGAAAGCAAGCAGTAAACAAGTAGTGAATAATATATGGAGAAACAGTTAAGGCTTCAGAGTTATCTATTTTTCGAATTGACTTTTCTTACTAACTATTTTAATCATGTAAGATTCAATTCATGGCAAACTATATATGACTAAGCCCTAATTCCTTAGACCTTCTTAGTCTACTCTAACTTTCATCAACCGCCAATTCCTTGGTCACTTAGTTCCAATTAGAGGATGAAGTTCAATTATAGTTTATGTGCCACAGAAATTCTAATTACCCAAATATAAGAGGATTATATGTCACGTATCTCGTTAAGTTCAGATAATTAGAGATTTAGGAGAATATGTTTTCATGCTATTGTTCAAGTAAAGAGCTTTTCCAAGTTATACAAGAACTCAATTAGAACAAGGGTCATACTTCCGTTCCACCCAAATTCATAAAATAAAGAACGAAAACAATTCTTGAATTAGAAATCAGTACATGAATTAAAATAGAAAAATAATAGTATCAATCCATACAATAGACAGAGCTCCTAACCTTAACAATGGAGGTTTAGTTGCTCATGGTTCAGAGAGAAAACTAGGATTCTGAAAAATTGTAAATTACAGAATGAGGTAAGAGAGAAGAAAAGAGCCCGAAGGGCTGATTCTTTTCCCTTTTATATCTAATTCTAATTAATGTAAATTATAATTTCTAAAACTAAAATAATATCTTTTCCTATTTTTAAAATAAAATTAAAGCTTAATCAGAATTAAAATAAAATCTTCAAACAGCCTTATTTTGGACGTGGGACCACTTGATTTGGGAGATCATGCGCCTAACTTGAGTTGCCCATGCCTTACTCGGTCCTGGCCACATGGATTAGAGTTTGAGTGGGTGAGGTTGTGCCTAACTCAAGGATTCATGCGCCTTACTTGGAGTCTTGCCAATTGATGCGTGTTGTTGATGTATCTTGCGCCTAACTTGAGAAATCTCAAGTTAGGTGCAGCCTAGCTAGCATTCTTGAGTGCCCTTTTGTTTCATCCTTGCGCCTAACTTGAGAAAACTCAAGTTAGGCGTAGCCTTGGCTGCATTGGATTAATGTGAATGGAGTGTCTTGGCGCCTAACTTGAGAAATCTCAAGTTAGGCGCCACCCTTGCTGGCTTGGTGGAGAAGAAGTATGGACTATTATACATCATTGGAAATATTTGGAAGTTAGCTTTCCAACGCCACTAGAATCATGTCAATTGGACCTTTGTAGCTCGAGATATTTAGGTTTGAGTGCAGAGAGGTCAGAGTTGACAACATCATTCGCCTTCTTCTCTCTTTCTGCGGAAACTCCATTAGATCCAGTCAAATGCTACCTAAAATAAACAAAATTATACACAGCTCAAAGTAGCATCCATAGTGGCTAAAAGATAATTAATTCTTGATTAAACTCAATAAATTGAATGCAAATTCACTAGGAAAAGATAGAAAGGATGCTCACGCATCAACAGCCCAGAAATCGCCCCCAACATCTTCTGTGTAATGCAGCACGTCACGCGTACGCATCGCCTACGCGTATGTGTCGCTGCCAGCTTCTCAAAACATCATTTCTTGCGTTCCTTCCACTTTTGCATGCTTCCTTTCTGTCCTCTAAGCCATTCCAGCCCTATAAACCCTGAAAACACTCAGCAAACATATCACGGCATTGAATGATAATAAGAGGGGATTAAAATTATCAAATTTAAGGCCAAAGAAGCATGTTTTCAATCATAGCACAAAATTAGGAAGAAAAGTGTAAAACATGCAAATTTAATGAAGAAGTGTGAGAATAATGGATAAAATCCACTAAGTTAAGCATAAGATAAACCCTAAAAATGGGGTTTATCAATCCTCCCACACTTAAATATTAGCATATTCTCATGCTAAGCTCAAGAGAAGCTATAAAGGAGTGAAGAGGAGTGGTAAAAGTTATGAAATGCAACATATCTATATGAATGTAACTACATGCAAAATGCTCTTTCCTACTTGGTTTAAAAGTAAATAAATTCTCCAAGAATAAATATAAACTGGATTCCATTAATTCAAATCTCAAAATAATGTACAAGTAGACTTGTAGAAGAAAATAGCTCATGAAGGCCGGGAACAAAGAATCGATCATCGAACCTTTACCGGAAGTGTATACACTCTAATCACTCAAGTGTTTAAGGTGCGATTCTCTCAATTCTCTACTAACCTTGCTTTCTAAGGCTTACTCTTCTTCTACCAATCAAAAAATAATTTGATGCACAAATACACATAAGAGGTCTTTTAAGGGTTGTAATAGGATTAGGGTCAAGGTAGGATTGTATTTGGTCAAGTGGACTAAAATTTGAATCCTTAATTAATCCAAACTTCCCACCTAACTTAGGACAATCCATGTAATCAAAATACAAACCCTAACTATCCATTAACCATGTTTTCCACTTATTCATGCATCCAAAACTGGCGTTCAATGCCCCCTCACTCAAGTTGGACGCCAAGCTCAACCCAAAACACTCACCAAGTGGGCCCAAAAAGTGGATTTTTGCACCTTTAGCTTAGACTATTTTATTTTAGTAATTTCTAATTATTATTAATTTCTTTTGAGGTCTAGATTAGTACAAAGAGAATAAGGATCACTCTTGTTCAGAACCTTTTGACACTTTACACGTTTTTCATATTATTTCTGTAAATTATGAGCGGCTAAACCTCCTAGGTTAAGGATAGGAGCTCTGCTCATTCCTATAGATTAATATCATTACTTTTCTACTTTAATATATATTTGATTCTATTCTATGGTGTATTTTTGTTCTTCATATTTATGAATATGGGGTGGAATGACAGTATGACCCCTTATTCTACATGAATTCTTTACGAGTCCTGACCCTGATAGTATTGAGCTACAGCTTGAGAGTACATCACAGGTTCCAACAAGTTACTTGGGCTAATTGGGATATGTGATATGAAATCTTATTAGTCAGGGGTAATTAAGGTTCCTGTGGCTCCAGGGCTAGAATCATAGAGCTTCATTCTCCGATCCGGAAGATCCAACCTAGTCTGTGGCATTTTGAGTAGGATCATCAAAGATTGAATTGCGTGAGCTTCACCCTCTACCAGATTGACTGACCTATTCGGGCATTTGGTTTGGATCCGAGGAGATTAATGGCCACGACCCATGGCTTTATCACTTACAGCCTTGCCATTGAATGAATCACTTATTATTAAAGTAATCAATAAGAAATACCAATCCGGAAGAATAAGCATCTCCGAGGCCTTAACCAATTTCATATTATTGTTTCTTCTTCAATTCTTGCTTTCGTATTGTTTCATTTTAAGCGCACTCAACAACAACAACTACCTTCTATTTGCCTGACTAAGATCTGCAGGATAACCACAGCTTACTCAATCCGACAATCCTCGTGGGATTCGACCCTCACTCACCTGAGGTATTACTTGGGTGACCTAGTGCACTTGCCGGTGTAGTTGTGCGAGTTTCATTTTTGTGACAAGAAGGATGAGTGAGAAATTGAGATTTTCTTCCCAAATTTGTAGGTGGATTTTTTAGAGAATTTCAAGACGAACGCGTGGCCACTGACGGCTTGTCAATCGGAGCTTCGGATTGAAAGTTACATGGATTTGAAATTTTGGAGCAAAGGTTTGTTCTTCTTATCCTTCTCCCCTTCGTGCTTCAGCGTGGAGTTGAAGGAAAGAATGGGGAGGGAAGGCTGAATGGAGGCTTTATATGATGGGTCATAGACCCGGTTTAGGCTCAGTCCAACCGATTCAACTCGTTGGCCTATCTTTGGGGCAAAACCTTTAAAATTAGTGTCAAAATTCATATTTTAATTATTTCTACTTTATTAAACTATAAAATTTAATTTTTTAATTTTTAAAATAATGATTAATTTATTGACTAATTATTTATTAATTACCTAGAATTTACAGTTTTCTAACTCTAACTTCCTTTGATTTCTAATGTCCTCAACATATCTTCACTAGCTTGTTAATTAATATTTCTAAGTTGTCTTCAACAAAATATAACTATAACAAGTAAGTGTTTAAGGATTAAAGTTATCCAAATTAAGTCTTAAAAGATAAGAAAGTAGCAAAGTGGTGACTAAGCATCAGAACTAACAGAATTTTCTTCCTCCTCATCATCTTTCTCGTTAAAAAATAGTGCTTAGAGGCTAAATCATCAATGTACTACTTCAGAATATCAATCATGTCTTTGGTCTTCCTTAGATTAGACTCAATAATCCCATTATGACTCTACATAATTACTAAATTCTTGACCTAAGTGCCGCACAATTCTAGTGAGTTCAGTGAACTTAGAACCAGTTGAGGACCGAGAAGCCCTTGAGCTTCCAACACCTCTAAGAGCTAGCTTTTTCTTTCCTCTAGAACTTGCATCAATCTTCTTAGCAGCCTTGCATCCTTTCAAAGACGAGTTACATTCTTCATGAATTTCATTAGTGAAATCAACATCATGCAGCTCAAATATCTTTGTAAGGAACATGCTATATGGAAAGAAGTGTTGCCAAAACTAGTTACACATTCATGCATATGTCAAACCATAAGGTAGTAGAAAGATATCTAAATCTTGTTGATCAATGCAAATAAAACAAGGGTGTCGCAAAAGAAGGATTTTTAAAAGGTGTTACTTTGGAGAAGAATAATATGATTAACAATTCTATGGGGTTAGGCACGGATTAGACCTAAAGAACGGTGAGAAGGCATAATGCCATCCAACGATGGAATGTCAATACAAATACTACCCACAGCATCAAACAAAGATATATTTAGTTCCTCATCCCGTTTACCAGAAGTATAACCTTGAAGAGCACCATAAAAAAAAAACCAAAAGCTTGATTTAGACTAGGAATGGTTAAGGACAACATTTTCCCCTCTTGCAGTAGAAATAATTCTTTCTTTATCAAAATTCATATTAGTACAGAATTCTTTCACAAGTTGAGAGAAAATAGGACAACACACATCAAACAAAGGTGTCCAACCATGATACTCAAACAAGTTAGAAAAGTTCAAATATTTCAAAGTAAATTTGTTCAAATCAACCAATTCAGTAGGGCACAAGGGATGTTTGGAGACATTCTCTTTGTAAAATATCCACTTTATGAAATTTCTAAAACGTGTTTCATCAAAAAGTTCTCTAAGAAGCTCAAAGTAAAAAGATTTGTAAGCAAGAGGGTTCACAGATAAAGGCTTCAAAATGAAGAGAAAAGTGAGAGCATACCGCAACTGGGAGGAAGATAAGAGGGTTGCTCACGGTTATCGATCTCATGCATGGGCCTCTTGCCTCAAGAAGAGGAAGGAGTCGGAGAAAGTGTAAGGTGATTATTAGTGGACTTTATGTGCGTCACAGACAGCAGAAGAGGAGCGAGGGTTTCAGGTAAAGGAGAAGAATGAGGAGTCAGGTTAGTATGAGTGTGACACAAAGAGCTTGGATGAAAAAGTTTTCTCTTTGTGGTCATTATATAGAGATATGTAAAGGTTTAATAAAAATAAAATTGAATGGTAAAGAGTGAAGGGGTGGAGACAGTGCACCATAAAATGGGTGTGATGTGGTATAAATATATGGGTAGTGGATAGGAGAATAATTTCATATCAGAAAAGAAAATAGAAAGATATGGTATGGAAGAAGTAGTGGGATATGATATGAAATGTGAAAGATATGGTATGGAAGAAGTAATAAGATATGATGGTATGAGAAAAAATAGGAAAGATTTTGAGAGAGAAAAATTAAATCAAAACGTATACTAAACAGAAATAAAGCCCAAAAAGAATTTTGCAAACCCAATGATCAACAAGTCACAATAAAGATGATATAGACCATAAGCTCAATCTTTTTTCAAAAGATAATTAGCTAGAACCATCATTTGCAAAAAAAATCTCTTGTCTTTCTGTAAGACAAAACTTGAAATATAGTGTTATACCAAAAAATTAATTTAAATAAAAAAACAAATAATTTCTAGAGCAGTTCTAAGCTTGCAAAACCTTTCTTCAACTAAAGATTTCATAAAAAATGCCAGCTAGCTAATTCTCAGATTTAATAAATTGAATATTAATATTTCATTGTGCACATATTCTCTAATAGAATAATATTTAATTTCAATGTGTTTTGTTTTAAAGTGGAATCAAATTTGGCAAAATATTAATGAAACTCATATTGTCATACATTAAAGGAATATTATGGGAGTTCAACTTATAGTTAGTTGATTGAGTTTTTAACTAAAAATATTGAGAGTGACAAAGAGAGGAAGCAATATGCTCAGCCTCAGCAATGGACAACACCATTGTTATTTGTTTCTTACTAGTCTACACATTTAAAGTGTTTCCAAAGGTGCAGTAAATATCACTGGTGCTTCTCCTATCTACTTTATTACCTACAAAATCAGTATCTCAATATTCAATTAAATTAAAAGATTCTGATTTAGGATGTCATAACCCATAATTTTTGGTACCAAGAATATAGCAAATGATTCTTTTCACAATACTTAAGTGAGACTCTTTAGGTTGGGATAGAAATCTCTAACACAGTCCCACACTGAAGATTATATCATGTCTTAAAGCATTTAGGTAGATTAATAAGCCTATTATTCCTCAGTATCTTGTCTCATCAATATTCTTTATATTTTTTTCTTTGTTAAACTTTGTAGAGGGATGCAATGGAGTGCTCATCGAATTAGGAAGTTCCATTCTAAACTTGTTTATCAACTCTTTGGCATATTTTTTTTTATGAACGAAAATTTCATCCTCCTTCATTTGTTTTATTTGAAGTCTGAAAAAGAAAGTGAGCACTCATATGACTCATATCAAATTTTCTTGTTATTAAACTAGCAAATTCTGTTCAAAGATATTTATCAGAAGATCCAAAGACAATATCATCAACATATACTTGGACTAAAATAAATTTGTCATTGGAATTCTTTATAAATAGAGTAATATCAGGTGTACCCCATTGAAATCATTTTTAAGTAAAAAATAAAAATTAAGTCTCATACCAAGTTCTAGGAGATTGTCTTAATCCACAAAGAGCCTTAGAGAATTTAAAAACATGATTTAAAAAACTTTCACTTTCAAAACCTGAAAGTGGTTCAACATAAACTTCTCTATCCATAATTTCATTTAAAAATCCTTATTTTACATCTATTTAAAATAATTTGAATTCTTGGTATACAGCATAGGCAAGTAACAATCTGATAGTTTCTATTTTGGCCAGGAAACAAAAGTCTCATCAAAATCAATTCTATAAGACCTCAGATTTTTTAAAAATTAAATAATTAATTTAGTTATGATTTATTATATTTAATTAAGATTATATTTTAAGAAATTTTATATATATAAATTAAGCAATTTTTTATTTATGATTTAAAATTTTAGTAAATGAACAATAATAAAAATTTTATTTGCTTTGAGTTGAATAATTAAGTTTTTTACTTTATTTTATGATTATAAAAATTTAATTTTTATTATCTCTAATTACTGAATTAGAATATTATTTGAGAATAAATTGCAAGTTAATGAATAAATGATATTTTTATATATAGTTATTATTTGATTAAATTTGGTCTTCAATTACTTTATTACCCAAACCCTAATTTATCCTCTATAACCCTAATTACGTAACACACCCTTTTCTCCTTCACGCCGTCACTCCTCACTTTCACCATCTTCACTCACGGAATAAAGAAGCAAAAAGAGAGGGGAAGCTGCGATCGAGGAAGGGGAGCAGGAGTCCCTCGCATTCGCCACAAGCCCGCCGTTTGTGGACCATCGCCGCCGCTAGAGGGTCACCGTCGCCGAGCTGTATGTCGTCGTCGCCATCAGATCTACGTGCCGCCATTGACGCTATTCAGAGAGGGAGGAAGCACCACGACGAGAAGCTATTGCCGCTATCATCGTCTTCGGAGCCTCGGCCATCACTGTCACCGCTGTAGCTTCGACGTCACCGTTGCGGCTGTGGGTGTGGAGCTCGCGGAGGAGAAAGAAGCACGATGGCCAGAGAGAGGAAAGTCCCACAAGGAGGGAGCTGCCTCCGTCACCGTCAAAGGCCGCCACCACCACCATTTCTGTGGGTAGGATTTCACCGCAGGGCTGCTACACCATCTCCGAGAAGTCTCACTGCCGTCGATGCTGACCGGAGTGACCAACACGGCTGTTCTGCCTCGCCTTCACTTTTTGTCACTTCTGTCAGGTTCCGCTCTTGCCGATGAGGGCCGTTGAATTTGCAATAGCTCCATCTTTTGTTTCCCTCTTTATACGGTGAGTTTTCTTGTTCCAGAACCCTCGCTGTTAGCGTTTTGTTATAATTTGTTGAGGATTTTGTGATGTTAATGTCTTAGGGTAGAGTTACTATGACTGCATGTGGTGTTTGATGGTTACTGCTGCCGTGGGAGCAGTTGAAAGGGTTGCCGCCACTATGAATTGAAAGAAAACAAAGGGCCTTTGACGCGTTTGGTTTTGAGAGTTTCAACAAGTTGAGGTAGGGAGTTTTATTTTAAAATCAACAGTTTTTAATTTAAGAATGCTCAAAAGGATTATTGAATAACTGCAAATAATCTATAAGGTTTAATATGACTAGTTGATATGGATTGGTTGAATTGTGGTTGTGAAGGGTGTTTAATTTAGTGTTATTTGCTAAACTGAAATATGAATTGAGTTGGATTGATGTTGTGATTGTCACTGAAATTTCTAGTCATGTTGATTTCTTGGTTTGTTTGTTGATGTGAAATTTATTTTATGATAGTGGGCACAGTTGCAAGATGGTTTGGGAATTGTTGTTTATTGAATATGTTAATTTTATTGGATATTGAGAAAATGGAGGAGCCTGTGAGGGTGGTGAAGTCTAAACTTTAAGATGAGGTTTTGTTCGAATTCTGGTAAAAATATACAAAAAAGTTATTTTATTTTGGAATTCTGAATTACAGGCTTATTTTGGAAAATGATTCTTTGTTGGAAAAATATTTGGTTTATATATTTACACATATCGAGAAAAAGGGGTTTTGTATTGGAAAGTTTGATTTTTACATCTAAAGTAAGGAATGGCTTGGATTTAAAACCATTGGAAAGAGTTTGAGAAAACGTTAGTTTGATTTATTGGTAACGAATGGAGAGTTGAAAAGGATTCTGATATTGAACATGGTTAGCTTTCAGATTTATAGATGTTTTGACAATGGATAGGGTTTGTTGGATTTATCAATGATTCTTGAAAATTGAAAATAGTTTGGCAGGGACCCTGGAAGGGTGGCATAGTCCGAATTTTAGAGGAAATGCTACTAAAATTTTTATAAAACTCTAAGACTTTATTTAAAGTGTTATTTAAAAGCAAATCTGATTTAAGAATATCATTTGATTTCTATTTATTGCGAAAAGATTTTTGTTTTCATTTCGATTTATTAAGAAAAGTATAATGTTTTAAATTCAATCTTTTGAGAATGGATTTTTGCTTTAAGTTATGTTTTGAGTTCGGTTGATAAGAAAGAAAATAAGAAGAATGAAAACTAAAGGAAAGAGAGATAATTAAAGGGATCTCTACCACAGTAGAGTAGAGAGCAAAAATTGAAAAGAAATTGAATGCTGTTTGGGCCTTAGTGCCAAGTGTCTAGTGGGGATGGCGATACGTAACGCTCACTTGACACTATAAGGACGGCTCAGTGAGGACGGTGATACGTAATGCTCACTGGAGACTGAAAGAAACGTTATGGCTCAGTGAGGACAGCGATGCATAATGCTCACTGGAGACCAAAAGGAAGTTTCCCCCATGAGGACGGCGATACGTAACGCTCATGGAGGAGAATTTGGCTAAGATAAGGATGGTGGTATGAGACGCTTATCTCAGGACCAGTGTCGAAAATCGGACAGCAAACTGACACATGAGCTCATGGCCTGTATAGGACTAGACATGCATCATCCTTATTTGTGCAATTACATTTGATTATGTTTGCTTATCTTGTTTCTCTGTGATTGTGCTGTTTGTCTTATCGCAATTTGTTTGTGTGTTGATCTGTTTCTTGTGCTATTATTTCTCTGTGATTGGAAACTGAGGTTGTGATTGAGATTTGCTTTAAGTTTGAAAATTTAAAGAATGTAATTAATTATATAAAGTAAGAGTAAAAAGTATTTTCAAAGGTTTAACAAAATAGTTTTATTGAGTAAGTTAACTGTTTGCATTATATTCATTACTTTTACGGCATTTCCATTCCCTATTGAGAACGTGTGGTTTGTTCTCACCCTAAAATCTTCCACCATTTCAGTGTCACAGGTTCAAAGACTCAGTTTGAAGCTGCGGGTGATTACTAGTCTTATTTGAGTTAAGTTTATGTCTTGAGTTGCTTTCATAGAATTTTCTCGCCTTTGTTATTTAAGATATATTTTATACAGAGGGATATGAATTGTATCTGAGTTTCTTTTGAATTTGTTCGGTAGGTCGGTTACCGGTCGGTTCGGGTTGAAATCCTCGGAGATGGTGGGGGCTCGTTAGGTCGTGGACTGCCGGCCAGGGGTGTGCGAGGTCCCGAGTACTTCGTGTGAAAGGGGGGTGCCACCTGCAAAGACACTCCGACGCTCTTGTCAGTAAATGTGCAGGCAGAAAGGGTGATGTGATATCTGACGTACCTCGGGGGAAGAGCCAATCTTCCCCTTATATATTGTCAGAGGTAGGCCCTGTGAAGGTAGGCCCACTATTCCCAAGACGTTTCTTTCACAGCCATGGGTGAGCTGTGATGACAAGTCATCTTAGCCTAGTTTCACTAGCCTTTTTCTTTTATTTTCAATTGATTTATGCACTTTCTTGAGCCATAAGCAAGCTAATTGGGTAGATTTTCATGCTTCCTTTGATTTAATCAACCATAGATGAATAAATGCAATTTCATGAGGTTTTATGCTATAATTGTCACATATTATAAAAGAATGAATATCTCATGATTTTGAGCATAGCTTTGATGTGTTTGATTGATTAATGATAGGTGAAGAAAGCTTGGAGAAAGGTTGAAGCAAGAAGGAATGGCTAGGAGAAAGAGAGGACAAAAAGTTTGAGCAAAAGTTTGCCTCAAACTTTAGCTCAAACTTTTGGAATAAGTGAAAATGAACCAGGGAGCAAAAAGCTGGACCAAAAGTTTGCCTCAAACTTTTGTGCAAACTTTTTGGCAAACTTTTGGCATCACAAATCAACTCCCTGGAGAGCAAAAGTTTGCGCCAACGTTTGCCTCAAACTTTTTGGCAAACGTTGGCGCCATGAGTGTGCAAGGGGAGGCCGTTTGAGCAAAAGTTTGACCCCAAACTTTAGCTCAAACGTTGGTATCAGCAAAATAGGGTGGCTGATGTGAAAAGTTTGAGTAAAAGTTTGCCTCAAACTTTTACTCAAACTTTTACTCAAGCTTTCATGATTCCAAACCCGGTTCAATTCGGTTCTTCTCCAAACTCCAAGAGCAATCAACCAAGGCCTCTATCAACCCAATTCCATCAAGAGCAAAGGCCCAATTCAAGGCTTGAAGACCATTTGAAGAAAGTGTATAAATAGATTAGGATTTAAGTCTCCAGGGGAGCTTTCTTTTCGGTTTGATTAGTACACTTAGTAGAGAGCTCACTTTACATTTCTTGGCATTGTTGTTTTAATTCAAGAGAATTTGGGAGGAGAATTGATCTCTCTGTTTCATTTTACTGCATAATTGAATTTTCATTTTGGTTAATTGCTTCTGTCTTCTACTTTCTCTGCAATTTACAATTTACAATTCCTTTGCAATTGTTCTTGTTGGATCTAGGAAGGCATTGAGATCTAGACTTGGTTTTCTAGTCTCTTGGATCCTGAGATTTGGATTTCCCATTTCCCATTTCCCATTCTCTGTTTACTACTTTTCAAGCTCATTTACATTTCTGTTTTTAGATCCGATTCAATCCAAGTCATCTTCTATTTCTCTGTTTGTTGCAATTTACTTTTCCTTGTTTAATTTCTGCAAATCCAATTCCCAATTCCCTTTACAATTCAAGCCATTTACATTTCTTGCACTTTAAGATTCTGTAATTTACATTTCTTGTGTTCTAAGTTTCTGCCATTTAATTTCTTGTTCTTTAAGATTCGGCATTTTAAATTTCAGTTCTCTTTAATTTCATGCAATTTACCTATTCTCTTTACTTTCCATGCAATCTAAATTCTACAAATCACAAATCACTCAACCAAATCTTGATTCGCTTGACTAAATCAACCACTAAACTAAAATTACTCAATCCTTCAATCCCTGTGGGATCGACCTCACTCCCGGGAGTTATTATTACTTGATGCGACCCGGTGCACTTGCCGGTTAGTTTTGTGTCGGATCGTTTTCCGCACATCAAGCTGTCACGGACGCGTGTCTGGGTCGGCGATGGAGCGCCCTACCCTCGACCGTCCGGATCGGGTGGAGCTCGGGTCGGCCCAAACCAGCAGAGGGTTTGGACCAGGCCGTAACAGTGCCTCCACGCACCGGTGGTAGTTGTGAGGACTATTGGCGGCGCGTTCTTTCTTTCTCCACACGTTGTCGCCGGATCGGCCGCTCGTGGGGGGGGGGGACGTGCCCCCTGCGCGCGTGTCTTTTGGGTTATTGAGGTAACCGTTCACCGCTTCGTTCTCCGTGCTGAGCATTGAATGCTCATAATGGGTTGGAAGACCCCTATGCGCAAAGACTATTTTGCCTCCAGTCTTTCGCGCTTCCTGGGAGGCAGTTTTAAATGGTTTGTTTTCGCTTTATCTCTCTTCTTTACACTCATTCTTCTTCTATCTCCTTGCTATCTCCTTCTTCTTCTTTCGAAGATTTCAGAGTATTATTGAAATATCCTCGCGCATCTTCCCTTCGTCCTTCTTGGTTTCTCGCAGCAAATTCAGGTAATCCTTGGGCCTCTCTCTTCTTTGCCTTGCTATTGAATGTTTGTTGCTTGCATTTGCTTTTGTGTTCCCTGCTGTCTCGTTTGGTCTTTTGTCGCTGGGTGACCTTCCAGTGCTTAGGTAGATGTGTTAGGGGAGGGGTACCATTCCAGGGTAGGTTTTTAGGTGGCTTGCATGATAGGTGTAGCTTTGGCCATGCTTGATTTTAACTGCTCAGTAGGATGAACATAGTTTCTGAGCGTTTTCTGGGCTCCCGATCTCATAGTCTAACGGAGTGGTACCCCACTGTAGGTATGCCTCGCGTCGTCGCTCGGACTTCTACTTCTGCGGTGAATTATGATCCTTATGCCTGGGTGACCTCCGATGTGAAAGATTCCCCGAATCAAATGGATCTGGAGGAACTGACGGAGTTTCGGCAAGCCGGGTACCTCTGTGGTGGGACAGACGAGGAGCTCAATTACGAGACCTTCGTTCCTGCCCCCAGTAAGCGATTGGATGAGATCAACTTCCACGCTCCCCGGGTTGCTGATTGGGTTTGGTTCTACAAAGCCATGTTCACCCAGGTAGGCGTCCGGATACCGTTCTCTGATTTCCAGATGGCGCTTCTTAATCGGATATCTGTGTTGCCGTCACAGCTCCACCCGAACAGCTGGGCTTCTATCCGCTGTTTTGAGATGGTTTGCAAATATCTCGAGCTGCCGGTGTTGGTGGACGTCTTTCTCTTCTTCTTAAACCTTACCAACCCCTCTAAGCAAGGGAAGGCGAGGAAAGGATTCCTGTCCTTCCGATCTGCGCAAGGTCGGAGGGTGTTTGGTTTGTTTGAGGACTCCTATCATGGGTTTAAAGACAAATTTTTCAAGGTCCGCCCCGTTAAAGGTCGCCATCCTTTTTGGTTATCGTTAGAGGGGGAGCGCCTCATACCAACTTACTGGAGTTTTGGGGCAGGATCTAATTCTTTTATTAAGGTGACGTACAAAGGGATGTCACCTGAAAATAAGAAAACAGCTGATATGTTGTTTGCTCTCTTTGGGAAGAACCCCGTGAATCCCCATCTCCTTATGGGTGAATGGGAGGCCACCAGGAGCTATATCTGTGAGTCGTTTTGTTTTGTCTTTGTATTGTTTATCATTGCTTATTTTACCTGATCTAACGATTGACGGGTTTGTCTGTTTGCTGCAGTGGAGATGTCTGCCTTAGTAACGGGGCTTGAAAATTTGATGAAGACCTTCTTCGAGGATAGTGATGAAGAGAAGGCTGAAGAGAAAGATGCCGGGAAGTCGGGGGCCCTTCCGGGGAGGGCATCTGCCAGGCTTGAGGGGACTCTCACCATCATGGAACGAAATTTTGATGCTACAAAGTTCATTGACTCCCAACTGATTCCTGGGACGGAGGAGCACTTTCTTGGAACCGACCTGGCCGGACAGGCGAGGTGGATGTACCGGACTCTGCTCCGGGGGGCTGTGATAGCTCGAAAGGCTGAGTTCGAGTTGTCGGGAATGCAGGCTCTCCGGAGGAAACTCGAATCCTCAGGCAAGGCGAACAATGATTTCAAGGTGCAAGTCGATCTGCTCCAGAGTCAGCTGTCCGAGATGGGGGAGAAGCTCAAGGCTTCTGAGGAGAAAATGACATCTTCCATGGAGAAATTGAAGGCTTCCGACGAGACGGTGGCCCGTTTAGCCGAGCGGGAGATGACCTTGGAGAGCCAGCTGAATGCCGCTCAGGGTCGGGTGGCGGTCTTGGAGAAGGAGCGTGACCAAGCCGTTTCGTCGGCTAGAGCCGCTAAAGCCGAGGTTGAGGAGCTCAAGAAGAAGCTTAAAGCAACCAAGGAGCAAGGGAAGAATGCGATCTCCATGACTGAGGATGGCTCTGAAGGCCCAGGTGAAGATCGTGGCTCCCGACTTCGACACATCGGCTATCGGTGTCTTCAAGATGATCCAGGACGGCAAGATTGTCGATATGCCTAGAAAGTGATTTCTTGTAACTTTGGGTGGTTGTGGATTTGTTGAACATTTTGTTGTGAACTTATTACTTTTATGCTTAGTTGGTCGCTTGGTCGACTTGTCGTTATTGTTGTTTATCTTGTTTGGCGTTTTATTTTCGTTACCGTCTTTTGAGGCGGGCTTATTGTTCGTGCCCGTTTTGCCATTTGCGTTGGTAGCCCGATTAGAACCGTTGTGGTTTTATTTATGAAGCTGCTTGGTATGGCCATGGTTTCGTTGGCTTCACGAGGTGACCAGTCCTGGGTCGCCGTTTACGAGTATGATTTCGTGAGGTACGCATTGGAGGATAAAAGATGGAAGAATTTGGACAAGTAAGAATTAGTCGTTAGCTAGACAAGTTTATGAACACAATAGACATTTGATAAAAGTGAATAATTGGGAATCAACATTTGATCAAGGCAAAACTCTACCCAGCTTATCAGGCCGCTTGGTCGGTTAGCCCAAGCTATGAGTAGAATCTCCTCAGGTTACCTGCGTTCCAAGTTCTCGGGATCTCCCTGCCGTCGAGTCTTTCCAGCTTGTAGGCACCTTTGCCGAGCACTTCTTTGATTCAGTAGGGCCTTCCCAGTTTGCCGCCAGCTTTCCTTCTCCTGGGGTCGGTAAACCGACGTCGTTGCGTCATAGGACGAGGTCTCTTTCCTCAAAATCCCTCCTGAGGACTTTAGTGTTGTAGCGCAGAGCTATTCTTTGTTTTAATGCTGTTTCTGACAAGTGGGCCATCTCTCTGGTCTCTTCCACCAGGTCCTTTTCCACTGCTTCGTCTACACCCGCAAGTAGTAGCCGTGGGCTCGGTTCGCCGATTTCGACGGGTATCACTGCGTCGACCACGTATGTTAGGCGAAAAGGGGTTTTCCCCCGTAGAGCTTTGTTTGGTTGTTCGATAGGACCAGAGGACCGACGCGAGTTCGTCGGCCCATGCGCCTTTTTTATTGTCTAAGCGCTTCTTGAGGCCGAGTAGGATGACTTTGTTCGCAGACTCCACTTGCCCGTTTGTCTGGGGATGTTCCACCGAGGAAAACTTCTGTTTTATCCCTAGGCCGGTGAGGAACTCCGCGAACTTCTTGTCAGTGAATTGCGTTCCATTGTCCGAAATGACGACCTCCGGGATACCGAAACGGGTTATCACCTGTCTCCATATGAACTTCCTGCAATTGGAGGAAGATATGCTGGCTAATGGCTCCGCCTATATCCATTTGGTGTAGTAGTCGATGGCGACTATGAGGTATTTGACTTGTCCTGGACCAACCGGGAAAGGTCCTAAAAGGTCAACTCCCCATTGAGCGAAAGGTCGTGTAGACGTCAGCAGACTCAGCTTGGAAGCCGGCGCTTTGTGGAAGTTGGCGTTTTGTTGACACTTTACACACTTTCTGACAAACTCCCTGGAATCTTTCATCATCGATGGCCAGTAATATCCAGCTCGAATGAGCTTCCTAGCTAGGGCCTTGCCCCCGATGTGATGGCCGCAACATCCCTCGTGGACTTCTCTAAGTACATAGTCCGTCTGGTCGGGGAGCAAGCACTTCAATAGGGGTTGGCTGAGCCCCTTTCTGAACAGTTGCCCTCGTATGATTGCGTATCTGGCTGCCTCCCTTCTCAACGCTTTAGCTGCCTTCTCATCGTCAGGTAACCTGCCGAGTTCCAGGAAGTTTGTGATAGGGTCCAACCAAGAGGGGCTTGGCTCCGTCAAATGGAGGGCGACTGTTGGTTCCTTCACCATGCCCTGGATGAGAGACCGGTTACCCGTTCCCGGCTTTGTGCTCGCTAGTTTAGACAGGAGGTCTGCCCGTGTGTTCCTTTCTCTTAGAACATGTTGGATCGTGACCTCTTGGAACTGCCTTGTTAATTCTCTGACCTTTTCCAAATATTTTTGCAGGAGGGGGTCTCTGGCTTGATAGCTTCCGTTTACTTGCGAGGTGACGACTTGTGAGTCGCTGCATACTTCCAGTCTTGTTGCCCCGACTTCCCGGGCTAATGTTAGTCCACCTAAGAGGGCTTCATATTCCGCTTGATTGTTCGACACAGGGAACTCGAACTTGGTTGATTGCTCGTAAATGACTCCCGCCGGGCTTTCCAAGATGACCCCGGCTCCCCCGGACGTTTGGTTGGAGGCCCCGTCTATGTGGAGCCTCCACTGTGTGCCCGTTTCCTCGGGGGGGATCACCCGTTACCTCTACCAAGAAATCTGCCATTGCTTGTGCCTTGATCGCGTGCCCGGGCTCATATTGCAAGTCATATTGGGAAAGCTCGATGGCCCAGGTCATCATCCTTCCAGCCAAATCAGGTTTTTGGAGTACTTGATGGATTGCTTGATCCGTTCTGACGACTACAGGGTGACCCTGGAAGTACTGCCTCAACCATCGGGAGGAGGTTAGGAGTGTCAGCGCTAGTTTTTCCAGTTTTCTGTATCTCAGCTCTGCTCCTTGTAGAGCCCTGCTTACGAAGTAAATCAGTTGCTGAGCTTTCCCTTCTTCTCTTACGAGCACTGCTGCGAGCGCTTCTTCTGTTACTGCTAGGTAGAGGTAGAGTGGCTCTCCGGCCTTGGGCTTCCCGAGCACCGGAGGCGTTGCTAGGATCTGCTTGAAGTGGTTGAATGCCTCCTCACACGCTGGGGTCCATTCAAATGCTATCCCTTTCTTCATCAGACTGAAGAAGGGCAGGGCTTTTGCTGCCGATGCGCCGAGGAAGCGGGATAATGCCGTCAACCTTCCTGCCAACCGTTGGACGTCTTTGATACAATCCGGGCTCTTCATCTGGAGAATCACTTAGCACTTCTTGGGGTTGGCCTCTACTCCTCTTTGGGTGATCATGAATCCCAAGAACTTCCCAGCCTCCATGGCAAAGGCACATTTGAGCGGGTTGAGCCTCATGCCGTGTTGTCAGAGGGATGCGAATACGCCCCCCAAGTCACTTAGGAGGTCGTCGGGACGTGTGGTTTTCACGAGGATGTCGTCCACGTAGACTTCTACTGTCTTGCCTATGAGCTCACCGAATATCTTGTTCATCAGTCTTTGGTACGTGGTGCCAGCGTTTTTCAGACCAAATGGCATCACCTTGTAACAATAGATTCTTCCTGGCGTTATGAACGCCGTTTTGTCCTCGTCGGGACGGTGCATCGGTATCTGATTGTACCCAGAGTAGGCGTCCATGAAGCTCAGATACCGATACCCCGCCGCCGCGTCGACGAGTACGTCAATGTTGGGGAGGGGATAGCAGTCTTTGGGACATGCTTTATTGAGGTCGGAATAGTCTACACACATTCTCCACCTCCCATTGTGCTTTTTTACCAAGACCACGTTCGACAACCAAGTTGAGTATTCAAGTTCTCGGATGAACCCTGCCTCAAGAAGGCTGGCCGTCTGCCTGGCCACCTCCTCTGCCCTTTCCTGTGACATCTTTCGCCTTCTCTGGGCCACTGGCTTAGCTTCCGGCTTGACGGCCAGATGAGTTGAGGGTCTATCCCTGGCATGTCGGCTGGCGTCCATGCGAAGAGGTCAGCATTGGCTCTGATCATCTCCATCAAGGGTTCCTTTAATTCATGGGGGAGGTTTCTGTTTATGAACGTGAACTTTTCCTCCCCATCACCGACCCTAAATTTTTCCAAGTCCCCTTCTGGCTCAGGCCTGGGCTTGTCATCTATTCTAGCATTTAGGTCGGCAAGGATAACCCCGGATGCTTCTTTGGACTTTTTTCTGAGAGAGAGGCTGGCGTGGTTGCAAGCGACTGCCATTTCCAAGTCTCCTCTGATGGATCCTACGGATCTGTCATCAGTAACAAACTTCATTACGAGCAGCCTCGTACTGATCGCTGCCCCAAGGTCGTTGATATTTTTTCTCTCCAGGATGATATTGTAAGCTGTGGAATCTCGTAAGACAACAAAATCGGCCATTACTGTCCTTCGCCTCTGTCCTTGTCCCAAGGAGGTCGGGAGTGAGATGATCCCATCTGGCTTGATGAAGTGGTCGCCCAACTCTACCACACCGTGCTGGTGGGTCGCCAGATCGACATCGCGCAGTCCCAGAGCATCAAAGACGTTGCGAAACATGATGTTCGAGTCCGTCCCTGTGTCTACCAGGATCCTTTTGACGAGGCCGGTTCCGACTCTGGCCGTGATAACCATGGGGGGACTTTCCGGTACCTCGTCGAACCATTGGTCCTCGGGGCCGAAGGAGATGGATGGGAGTCCCCGTGAACTTCTAGCGGATGAGGAGGAGACCGCCAGGATCTTGGCGTCTTTCTTCTGTGCCGATTTCGACCTCGGGGTGGAATTCCTTGCTGTTACTACGTTCACCACCGTGAGACCGTGGTGGTCCCCCTCAGCTTCTTGATGTCGTCTTGTCGCCCGGGACCTGTCTTCGCTATCGTGGTCCCGATTCCGTCTCCTCGGCTCCCTTATGAGGTGGGAGAAGTCGGCAAGCTTTCCGTCCCTGATTGCTTGTTCCAGGGCGTCTTTCAGGTCGAAGCAGTCTTGGGTCTTGTGCCCGTATCCTTTGTGATATTCGCAGTAAAGGCTTTTGTTTCCCCCCATCCTGTCCTTCAAAGGTTGGGGTCTCAATAGTATCCCCTTCTCGGCTATCTGTTGGTAAACTTCCGTGATCGGTGCCGTGAGGGGAGTGTAGTTGGTGAATTTCCCGACTCGGGGGAATGGCTTAGGTGCCTTACTCGGACCGCCGTCCCTGGCATGTTCCTTTTGTCTTTCTCCACCCTCGTAGTGCCAGGTTTGGTTGTGGGGTGCGGGTTACCGTTTATTGGCAGCCACGACCCGGCTGACTTCTTCGTCGTTAATATACTCCTTAGCCACGCATTGGATCTCCTGCATTGTCCATATCGGCTTTGTGGTGAGGTGCTTTCTGAAGTCCTCATTCAGGAGCCCGTTCGTCAAGCACAAGCTCGCCACGGAGTCCGTCAACCCGTCGATTTCTAAGCATTCGTCGTTGAAACGATCTAAGTACTTCCTGGTCGGTTCCCCGGCTCTCTGGGTCACTCCCAGCAGATTGATCGGATGCTTGGCTTGGGCGATCCTGGTCGTGAACTGAGCCAGGAAGGCATGGCTGATGTCGGAGAATTCGGTTACCGAGCCCTGCGGGAGGTTATTGAACCACCGTATTGCAGGTCCTGCTAGGGTGACCGGGAAAGCGCGGCACCTTACCTCATCTCCCACTCCTTCTAGGTTCATCCTGGCCTCAAAGGCCGTAAGGTGTTCCAGCGGGTCTTGCGTTCCATCGTACCTCATGTCCGTTGGCTTGTCAAAGTGTTTTGGCAGCCGGACCTCGAGTATGGAGCGGTGGAAAGGGGTCGCACCCATTATTACGGGTCCCCGTGTTCCCGTCGTTCTTCCCTCGTCGCTCTCCCGACGAGCGTCCTCGTCCTCGCGGTTCGCGGTATGCCGCCTCTCACGTATGGCGTAGATGACGGGGTCACAGCGTCTTCTCACGCGCCCTCTCTCCCCGGTGCTTTCAGACTCAGCTTGGGGGGTAGGCGTGCGTCTGGAGCGACTCCTGGAGCAGGAGCGGGAGTGACTCTGCTCTGGGGTGCGTTGGTCGCGTTCCCTATCTGCTAGCCAGCGTTCCAGGTCTTGCATCTTGTGGCGTAGCACTTGCATTATTCTGGCATGGTTGTCTCCGGTCCCCCCAAAGGGGCGTCTCTCATGTGATTGGGTTGCGTTCCTCGGGGGTGACCTTGGATGTTGTCGGGTTTCCGTCCCGGCGGCGTCGCCTCCGGGTACGGCCTCACAGCCTGTCCCAGTTTGGACTAGCACAAAGTCCATGGACGAGTCCCCATAGACGGCGCCAATGTTCGGTAGGTCGGTTACCAGTCGGTTCGGGTTGAAATCCTCGGAGATGGTGGGGGCTCGTTAGGTCGTGGACTGCCGGCCAGGGGTGTGCGAGGTCCCGAGTACTTCGTGTGAAAGGGGGTGCCACCTGCAAAGACACTCTGATGCTCTTGTCAGTAAATGTGCAGGTGGAAAGGGTGATGTGATATCTGACATCCCTCGGGGGAAGAGCCAATCTTCCCCTTATATATTGTCAGTGGTGGGCCCTGTGAAGGTAGGCCCACTATTCCCGAGACGTTTCTTTCACAGCCATGGGTGAGCTGTCACGGACGCGTGTCCGGGTCGGCGATGGAGCGCCCTACCCTCGACCGTCCGGGTCGGGTGGAGCTCGGGTCGGCCCAAACCAGCAGAGGGTTTGGGCCAGGCCGTAACAGAATTATTTTGTATAATATTTATTATTATTAATAATTATGTGATTATTATTACTTGGTATTCTTGATATAATATTTTAATTAACAGAAACAAAATTTTTTGGCATTTTCTTAAAAATTGAAATGCGATATTGAACTAAAGGCTCAGTATTAAATAGTAAATAAGGAAAGTAGGTTAGCAACGCCTTACTTTTGGTACGATCATGATGTACTAGAAGTTAGAGTGTTACAAATTCCTTCTTATTGGTCGAACTCCTAAGCCACTAGTCGAGCTTTGTTTCTTGCTATAGTTCTATTTTCTCCTAATATGTTTCTGAAATCCATCTAGTTTCGGTCACTTTATTTTCAACTGGTCTAGGTACCAGTGTCCACACCTTATTTTTCTCAAATTACTACAGCTCTTCTTCTATTGCTTTCACTCAAAATGGATCATCGAGAGCCTCTTCAGTATCGTTAGGCTTAATAGTTGATATAAAAGCAATGTTTAAAGTCATTTTTTAGTGTTAATCTTGTAGTTCTTTCAATTAATGGATCTCCAAAGATAAATTCATGGGGATAATTTTGAAGAGATCTCAATTCTCTAGGTTAAGTTTGGGTACTGATTTTTTCAAAGTCAGAAGCTTTATTATTGTCTTTTGTTCTAGTGATTTCAGTAGGAGCAGAAGATAAAACAAAGTTATCTTCTGCAGAAGGTTCTTGAGTAGGTGTTGGAGTAGCAACTTATTTCAGATTAGTGTTGACTTGTGTAGCCTTAACATTAGAAATTCTTAAACAATCATCTTTAGAAATATTAGAGAAAATATTAGTATGAGAAAAAGTAACGTGAATGATCTTCTCAACAACTTTGGTAGTCTTAATATAAACCCTACATGCCTATCAAAAAGTGGAGTAACTAACAAAAATTTCTTCGAATGATTTTGAGTCAAATTTTTTCATATTATCTTTGATGTTTAAAACAAAATATTTAGTACCAAAAACATAAAATAATGTAGAATAAGAGGAGTTCCTTTCCATTGCTCATAAGTTATATTTTTCAAGTATTTTATGATAATGATTCAATTTAGAATATAACAAGCCGTATTAATAGCTTCAGCGAAAAAAAAAAACTTAACAATTTCATTCTCATATAGCATGGCTTTGGCCATATCTTAGAGACTCCTATTTTTTTTTTTTTTCATAACTGTTTTATGGAGGTATTTTTAGGCAAAAAAATTGTGTGAAATTCCATTTTGATCAGAAAAGATTTCAAAAAACTAATTTTCAAGTTCTTTTTCATGGTCACTTCTAATAGAAATAATTTTGTAATTTTTTTTATTTTAAACTCTTTTTCTGAATTTTTTAAAATTTTGAAAGCATCATACTTATGAAAAAGAAAGAAAATTTAATCATATCTTGTGTAGTCAATAACTATGTAATAAGATTTTTCACCCAAACTTTGAGTCCTAGTTAAACCGAAAAAATCAATATGTAACAGTTTTAAAACTCTTTTAGTTGAGACATCTTCCTTAATTCTAAAAGATAATTTTGTTTGTTTACTCATTTGACAAGTATCACAAATAATGTCTTTGTTAAACTTGATATTAGGAAGATCCCTAACTAATTTTTTTTATTAGTTTTGAAATTTGAAACAAGCTTGCATGTCTTAACTTTTTATGTCAAATTCATTTTTCAGAATCAAATGAAACAAATATTTTATATTTTGATTTGTCAAATTATCTAGAATGAGATCATACACATTATTATATCTCTTGGTTATAAATAAAATAGATTCAATTTTTTTCATTAACAACAACAATTGAAAGAGACTAAATAACTAAAGTCATATAATTGACTAATACTAATTAAATTGTATTTTAAACTATCAACGTAAAGAACATTATCCATAAAGTTAGAGAAATTTTTACTAACTTTTTTGATAGAAATTATCTTATTCTTTCCACCATCATCACCAAAAGTAACGAAATCACCATTATATTCGTTAAGCTTGATGAAAAATATAGAGTTTTCTTTTGTGTGCCGTGAGCATTCGCTGTTCTTGTATCATATGTCTTTCTTTTTATTTGGATGTTAGGCAAATTTATATAAACTTTAAAGACTTAGGTTTCAAATTAATTTGCATCTTTTGATGTGAATTTTCTTTGGCTGTCTAAGGTCATTGTAATCAAGCACAACCATATAAACTTTATCTTCATAAGAAAATGAGGCATTGTTTATGAGTATGTCTGAGTCTATTACATTTATAGCAAATATTTTTTCTTGTTGAATTTATAAAATTGCATGATAATTTTCTGTTTTGATAATAAGAAGTAGAAGTTTCATAAGAATGATTTTTGAAAATAGTAGTGCTTCCTTCTTTATATCTCAAATTATTTTTTGTGAAGTCTTTGAATGACTAAGATTTTATTCAAATAATAAGATCTTTGGACAAATTTTGACAAATCATTGTTAAAAAATTTTATAGTTTCATACAATTTTTTATTTTTAATAACAACATCAACAAGATTAGATGCAGATAATTTTTCTTTTAAACTCTCAATTTTAGTTTTTAAAATATCATTTTTTTAAAGTATAATTTTCATTTTTTAAATTAACAACAGAGGTATTATTATATGCATTTAATTTTGCTTTTAAAGAAGACGATTTATATTTCAATGCTTCACTTTTATTTTTTTGTACTTTGTGTATTTAGATATGAGCTTACTAAAGATAAATCAGTAATAATAATATATAACTCTTCAATAATATAATAAAAAAATTTACCTTATCAACGGGTTCTTTGTCCTTAGCATCATAGATAATTGAAAATTATTATTTATAACAACAAATATATATCTTGTTAATTAAACCAAAAAAATTTTTTAATCTACATCTGGTAATAGGTTGTTCCTACGTGGCTTCAAATTTAAGTCACTATTACAGCCTTGGATTTGTTGTTGTATAGAGTCCATATCAATTGGCGATTGTTATCAGGAGCATTTGGAATTGATGATTTCACTATTATTATTGCATGATGATTCCTTTAATTTAGATGACCTAGTTTTGGGATGCTGTTGCCTATCTGATTTTTCTATACATGAGGCCTTCTCATATTTTTTTAGATTAATAATTAAATAAGTCTCTAAAAAATAAAATATTTTTTAAATATTTTTAAAAAATATTTTTAATTAAATTAATCCTTTAAAAATTACAAATTAATTATATTTGTCATTTTAATTGATGTTGTGAAATCTTAATTAACAACATACATAATACTTAACATGTCTAATTGAATGCTCATTAGATATATTTATGAAAATTTATTAATTTAGTCTTCTTTTCTTTCAATTACATAAATCATATTTTCAATATAACCTCGTGAATAAATTGATAGATTGTCATAATAAACATATTCTGTCAGCATCTATTTTGACATATTAGGTGTTATGTATGCTATCCATTAACATTTCACATTATTAATCATTGACGAAAATTGTTAGCAGAGTGACTAAAGAATAAATATAATTAATTCGTAATATTTGAAAGACCAATTTGATTAATAAATTCTTTCAAGGACGAATCTAGAGAACACTCCATCTTTTAGAGACTAATTTGATTATTAAACTCATGTTTTCCATTAATTTGTTGTTGTTTATTATTGTGCTCACAAATTATAGTTTTGTTGTAGGAATTGGATCAAGAGAGCAAAATTCTATGATAAAAGAGTTAAAAAATAGATCTTCTGAAGCGAGTAACAAGGAAGCATGATATACTCAATAAAGATTTTCTGTATTAAAAATCATATGTTAAAGTATGTTATTGAAAATCCATGTTATGTTTGATGTTTTATTTACAGATTATGACTTTTAATTTTTAAGTAAAGGACATTTTCGTCCCTAACATTTTTTTCGCGGACATTTTCGTCCTCAAGGAATAGAAAATACATTCAAGCCCCTGACCCCTGAAAAACGTGGATATTTATATCCTTCCGTTGAATTCAGCCGTTTGCACTGGACGGAAAAGGATGAGCTGGCAGAGGTGGCGCTGAGGTAGCCGTAACGGAGGCCAGGTGGCATGGAGCATTTCGTAACAGGACATATAAGTCCCTGGAGACAAAAACGACGCCGTTTTGGTAACCTCCCCCAATTCTCTGCCTTTTCTTCTTCTTTCGTCCTTTTTCCCTTCCATTCTTCTTCCTTGGCCCTGCCTCCATCAGCCACCATCAACGCCGGCGACCTCCTCCTCCCTCTCTTTTCGCGTCTTCTTCCCTTTCTCACTCCCTTACTCCCATTAGTCTCTCTCTCTCTTCTCACCCTCCTTCCACCCACCGTTCGTCCGCGACAACCTTCTCGGCGACCCACTGCCGCCGCGCCGCCGCCTCTCTACCGGCGCACCACCGTCGCTACTAGGACCCAACCATCATTTCCTTTCTCTCTCATTACCACCCCTGTGCTTCCCAGGTCTTCTTTCTCTCTATTTAATTCACTCTGTTATTAATTAATATTGTTTAGTTAGTTTTGTTTAGCTAATTTCAATTTGGTTAGATTAATTAGTTACATTAGGTTGTTAGAGAATCTGGCGTGGATAGTGGATTAGGTCTTGCTTGCTTAATGCTGCTGTCTGTGCAATCACTGTTTATAGTTCATTATATTTAGTTTGTTCAATTGTTCCTGAGTTGTTAGGATTAGGGTTGGTTAATGGAAATTGCTGAGACTGATGTTTTACATTGCTGCTGTGTAAATTCTCATTGCCTGTTTTGGTTAACAATGAACTCTTATGTGCTCATTTTGCTGTCTGATGCACATCTCTGTTTTAAAATAAGCTAATTTCTTTGATTCAATGATGCACTTTTGTTAGGTTTCATGTAGCTTACTTTTGATATAATTGTTGAAGGAGATTTATGCTGGAAGTACTATTAAAATTCAAAACTTTTCTTGCTTTTGTTCCCCTTCAAAAACAAAGATTCAGCTAATTTACTTATCTCCTTCTGCAATCTTTCTCTTTTCTTAATTTGTAATTTAGTTATCTCCTTGTTCACAAGATGGACATGAACTTTTATACTTATACTTTTTCAAGTTGAATATGAATTTGAAATACATGTTCTTTATTGTAATGTGATTTTTTCTTATGTCATTTTTGTTAGTTTTTGTGTTTCTGTAATTTCATTTGGCATCCTCATGTTTACCTTTTGCCATTCAACCATATTTTTTATCAAATGCAGCCATCACATACAAGGGTATCCATCAATTCGTATCTTCCATAAAGGAAGTGATATCAGGTAATAATACAAATAACTTTTTTTTATTCAGTTTTTGAGCAATAATAAGTAGCTCATCTCTGCATCCCTTTAGATATTATGTACCTTTTATGGTGCTTGTTTATTTTCTAGATATTGCATTTCCCATGGATATGATATTACTATTTTGGTTCCTCTAAAAGATTATCGGAGTGGTCCTTAAACTCTGTTTAGAATGGGAGAAATGATGAAAGGCTGAGTAAAGACAGAAGCAGTAAGAAAATGTAAGGTTGCAAGTGTTAGTGTAGATCGGTTTAACATTGAAAGAAGGGTCTTACAGGATGTGTGTCCTGACACATGTAATGGTAAGGAAAATGATAAATCCATATTTTATGATATATATAGTGCTAAATTTAAGTGATTTATTCAACCCTTCACCCACTTATTTCATGTAAATTGCATGGTCTTACTTTTCCTTCATTATTATGAGATATATGTTAAAAACATGTTTCCTATGCTTTAACAATAATTACTCTAATTACCTTTTATTACCATTCGATGCCGTGATTTGTGTGTTGAGTAGTTTCAGATCTTCTAAGGCAGGAATGACTTAAAGGATGGAAAAGGAAACATACAAAAATGGAAGGAAAAGCACAAAATGGAGTTTTTGAAGAAACTGGCAGCGACGCGAACGCATGGACGACGCGGCCGCATGCCTAGCGCAAAAAGGCAGTGACACGAACGCGTGACTGACACGGACGCGTGCCTTAAGTAGAACACAGGTGACGCGGACGCCTGACCGAAGCGAACGCGCGATAAGGAAAACTCCAGATGACGCGACCGCGTGACCCACGCGGACGCGTGACAGATGCCACCACTAGAAACTGCAGAAAATGCTCCCAGCGATTTTTGAAGCCCTTTTTGGCCCAAATCCAAGTTTAGAAAGCACAGATTAGAGATTATAAAGTGGGGAAATGCATCCATTCATGAAGAGGCCTTCAATTATTCACTTTTCATAGTTTAGATGTAGTTTTTAGAGAGAGAGGTTCTCTCCTCTCTCATAGGTTTTAGGATTAGGATTTCTTATTATTTCAATTTAGAATTTCAACTCTTCATCAGGTTCAATATTGCTTTTACTTTATATTTCTCCTTTACTTTCAGATATTTTAATGCTATCCTTTAATTACTTATGTTGTCAGATTGACTTATGAACTCTTTATGTTTGGATTGATTTTCTCTTATTAATGCAATTGAGATATTTCAGATCTAAGATTCTTATTTAGCTTTTTATGTTATTGGCTTTAATTGATTAACTGGAAGCTCTTGAGTTATCAACTATTCGTGTTTGATTGTTATGTCGACTAAATTGACTGGTATTCCACTAACTCTAGTCTTTCCTTAGGAGTTGGCTAGGACTTGGGAATCTAACTAATTAGTTCACTTGACTTTCCCTTGCTTTTGCAAAGGTTACCTAAGTGGGATTAACTTTCATTCTCATAGGAGTAACCAGGATGGGACTTCCGAATTTTTATACTTTGCCAAGAGTTTATTTATAGTTATTTATTTGTTTTAATTGTCATTTAAATTACTTGTTCTTTACTTTCAAAACCCCCGATTTACAAACTCATAACCAATAATAAGAACATACCTCCCTGCAGTTCCTTGAGAAGACGACCCGAGGTTTAAATACTTCGGTTATCAATTTTTAAGGGGTTTGTTACTTGCGACAACCAAAACGTTTGTAAGAAAAGACTATTGTTGGTTTAGAAACTATACTTGCAACGAGGATTTATCTGCGAACTTCTAGACCACGCAAAAGTTCTCTCTTCAAAATGGCGCCGTTGCCGGGGAGCTGCAAACGTGTGCCTTATTATTGGTTATTGTAAATATTTTTCTTTTATTTGTTTATTTGTTTTTGTTTCTCCCTTTTTATTTCTATTAGCTACTATGCACTCTCACCCTTCTCGCTTTGAGTTTGGTTCTAAATTTGTTGAAGGGAATAGAAGCTATAACAGGAATATGCATCAACGTCTAAGCAATCAAAGATGGATGGAGCCAAGAGGCCCTGATCAACCCTCTAGGAAACAACACCCTCCAAGATATCATGGGCAAAGACCGCTTTACAATGCATACCAGGCTGACAGACATGGTGGACTCCCTTGTAATTACCAACAAGCCCCACCCTGTGCTTATAGACCATCCTCCCAATGCAGATTTGAACCACCACGCTCACAAGTTCCTTCTCACCATTCACCACCGTATGACCCTTATCCACCACAATCCCAATCCAATTACTCCCAAGAACCACCACATTCTTATTTTGAACCCTCTTTCTCAACCAATGAAACCTCATACCCACCCCAACCTCCTATGGACAACAGACTTCGTGTTCTTCTTCAAGGGCAAGCAAAGATAGAAAAGGGCGTACTAGAACTCACTACTGCCGTAACTGAGGTAGTAAATTTAATAGCTGCCCGATATCTGAGAACTCAAAGTACTCCCATGGCTGCATGTGGAGAATCAAAAGAAGAGCGTAGCATGAAGGAAATACTAGAAACTTCGGTGGACAATGAGGAGCATGGCTTTGTACTGGAACGAGTAGAGGAAGCCATGATAGTTGTTGAGGAAGAAGTGGTTGAAGATTTAGGAGACGCTGAACCTTCATGGGAATCAAGAACTGTAAAGGATTCCGCTGAGAAGTTAGAATTGGATGCCAAGGAGGATAGTGCACAACCTCCACAGCATTTACCTTGTGAAAAATTAGACGGAACAAACCAAGAAGTTGATTCCAGGGGCAGTAATGATCTTGAATCAAGCTCTCCTAGTCACGAACTCACATCCGCAACTGAATTCCTTGAGCCTGAAGAACCTTACCCAAGTGAATACGAAGATGACGTCGAGGTAGATTTCTCTCAACCTCCAACGTATGACTTGAGTGATGAGGAAGACATAGAAGACTTTGATCAGGATGCAGTTGCAGTGGAAGCATTTTGCAAAGAAGTGGAGGAATCCCCAGAGGAATCCAAGGGAGTAGAACTTACAGAACCACTGGAAACACCTATTCCAAGGCCATTACCACCTAATACAAGCTTCAAGTGGGTACAATCCTTAACCTTTAACTTTACTTTTTCACTTGAATATGGTTTGCTTGAAACAGATGGCCGGCTTAGAGCTCTCTGTGGCTTTAAGAGTAAGAGGGAAATGGCTCGTACTCAGAGCTGGTGTACAAGATTCAATAAGGTTTCGCGCTTCAATTTGAAGTGCAAGGATTGGTATCAAGTTCAATTGAATGGGTCTCGGAAGATGTTTGGTCATCTTGGTAAAAATACAATTTCTAAACCACCCAGATGGAAGAATATAGATCAAGCCAAAGGCGGATTTAAAAGCAAAGTTTGGGATCCTGGAATCTATTCTGACATTCGTCACCCCGGGAGCCTGAGAATCTGTTTGAAGCTGCTCAGAAGCTTTACATGCCTAGTTTGGGACCCCGGAGGCTGTTGGCATTCCAAACATTGGTTGAGATTTCTGGATGAATTTAAGCATAAGCCACCATAACAGGAAGCTCATCCAATGTCCAACTCAAGGACTTTAACTAAAAGTACTAGGTGGGAGACAACCCACCATGGTATGGTCGTTTCTTTTTCAATTTTTATTTCGTACTGTTTGATTTTATGTTATATTATTTTTATTGAACCTGGATGTTATTCATAGCATTTGCATTAGCATTGTATACTGCATAAGTGCATACCTGCATATAAAAAAAAAGGCGTGCGACGCGACTGCATTGCTAACGCGTTCGCGTCAGTTGCAAAAACCACCTCCCACGCGTCCACGTCAATCACGCGAACGCGTGATCTGGAAATCGGCGTAAAAAATTCAACGCCCAGAAATCTGGGCTGGAATCGTGCGGCTAGTGTGCGTTTAGCACAAAACGGCCCACGCGTTCGCATCCATGACGTGAATGCGTCACTTGCAAAACACCCATCCCACGCGAAAGCGTGAGTGACGCGTCCGCGTTGCGTGGATTGCACAACACCCTAAATGGAGACAGAGAGTTGCGCTGAAACGACGCTGGAATTGTGCGTTTAGCACAATCTTCAGCGACGCGGTCGCGTGCCTCACGCGACCGCATCATTCATCCTTTTTCCCATTCCATGCGATTGCGTCACCCACGCGATCGCGTCAACATCATCTCACCCTAGCCACACGATCACGTGCCCCACGCTTTCGCGTGGATTCAAATTCACTAACCCTAGTGACGCAAAATCCTACCCCCATCGCGCCCCCATTCTCTTCCCCCCAACCCCCTTTGCTCCCTCTCTGCTCCCTACTCCAACACCACCACCCCAACCACCTCCGACCGCCGCGCTACCCACCCCCCTGCTTCTTCCTTTCCCCCCTCCTTCTTCCTTAACCCCCTCTCCATCATTACCCCAACCCGACACCCCTACCACCGAAGAGCCACCCACCGCCGCGCCAACCGCCTTTCACCACCGCGTCCGCACCACCACCACCACCCCGCTATCTCTCTACTCCCTACCTTAGTTCATACGCCTACCAGGTTCTGCCGAACGCCATTTTTCTTTCATTCGTAGTTAGTTGCACATTTTTAATTTTATGTTCAAACTTAGGATAGTTAGAGATGCATGTTTGTAGTGGATTCTAGGTGGTTAGGTAGCTAGGATGTGGTTAGTGGATTTAGGCTTGATAATTGTGCCGTACTTGTTGCTTGTTTTACCTATTCTGCAATTCTGTTCTGCCTGTGATGTTAGTATTGTTCATATGCTGTTCTTCCTGCTCATGCTGCTATTGCGACTGCTCTTTCATGCTCATATTATTTATGTCTATTTGCAGCTTTATTTTAATTTTTATGAACTGTTTTGCTTACTGTTTATTACCCGAGAACATCCAATTTTAGCCAGAATGCTGCCCAATTTTCTGTAAATTGTTTTGATTTTTATTCATGTTTTGGTTTTGGCAATTTGAATTTGACTTTACTTAGATTTTCCCAAACCACTTCATGAATGCACGGGCCAGCATTCTTATTCCTTTCGATTTCCTGGTTAATAAATTGCACTTTTGATGATTCGATTTTAATTTTTGCTATTTTATGTCTTTATGAATCATCATCAATAACTTGATATTTTTGAATATGAGTTGACTAGTCTTTAAATTTTTGAATTTCTTGTTACTTAGAAACCAATCATCATGCCACTTACTCTGACTTTCTTTTTACTAACTCACTGATTTTCGCTCTCTAACCTCTTTTTCAATTTTAACCACTTTTAACTTTCTAACTTCTCCCTCTGTTTCTTTTTACTAACTCCTTCAACTTTTTAACTCATGGCATGATTATTGTTTTTCCTAATTAACAGGTATTCTACTTATAACATATTTTGGATTGTGATTTCTCATCTCAGCTTTTTAACTCCTAAACAATCCAAAATGCACAATTATTCAACTCATTTCATAATTCTACTGCTCCTTTGCCACTATGTGCTTATCTTGTTATTTGCCTACTTGTTTTCCTGTTTTTATTATATCCTCGGTTTCCATTTTTCAGGATGTCTGACCCTCAAAGAAAAGGAAAAGGCAAAGCCACCACTGGTAAAAGGAAAAGAGGTAAATCCTCTATGTCCATCCTGGACATTCTGCATGATGACTCCTGGCGGGAGAAGCAATTTACCCCGCAGGAGAAGGCTGACCAGCTTCTCCCTGCCAATGATCCCATTAAATTTGCAAACAGATACTGTGAGCTGAAGTATCCAGTGTTTGCCACCTCCAGAAACCTGTACCTGGAGCGGACTCTGAAAATTTCAGAAGAACTACAGCAGTACACCTCCGATCAGATCAACCAGAGAGGCTAGTTCTTCTTGGAGAGGAACTTGACAGAGGTCAATGCTTCCTGGGTAAGAGAGTTTTACTGCAATTATTTCAAGACTTCCCTGGATGCAGTGCACCTCAGAGGAAAACAGATACTGGTCACTGAAGAGACCATTGAGGATATTCTGCAGTTTCAGCCTAAGTCAGATCAGCCTAACGGTTACCAAAAGGCTGAAGATGATATGCGCTATATTAGATTTGACTGGGATGCTGTCAAGTAGAGGATAGCCCTTGACTCTACTGTCCCATGGGTCATGGGAAAGAACACTGCCATGCCTAAGGGAATCAAGCTGATGTATCTGAATGACGAGGCTCGGCTCTGGCACCAGATCCTGAGCAACTTTATTATGCCGAGTACTCATGAGACGGAGCTGCCTGCTGCTATGATCACCCTCCTCTGGTGTGTGGTGGAGGGTAAGGACCTGTATCTTCCACGATTCATCCGGTATTACATGGCCAGGGTCCATGTCAGGGGAACTCTTCCTTTTCCATATCTGATTACCCAGCTCGGCCGTCGAGCTGACGTGCCTTGGGAGCCTACTGATGAGAAGCCACCTGCTGCAGACTGCAAGAAAATCATTCCTCACAGCAGGAAGTTTCAGGCTTTGGGCTACAGACCTCCATTTCTTACTGCTTCTGGGGAGACCGCCACACCTTTAGCTGCCCCTTCTTCTTCCACTGCTGCACCAGCCCCACCCACTGCACCTCCACCTGCCTCAGAGCCCATTTACCACCTCGTGCACCGATTATTTCAGCAGCTGGACCAGATGGAGCGCCGCAACTGGCGGCGATATGAGAGATCTGAGCGTTGCAACAAGCGACGCTATGAGCACCTCAAGATGATGATCCGATCTGGCAGTGACTTCCCCTCTGAGCCTGACACACCATCAGAGCCGTCTGAGGAGGAGGCGGATGAGCATGAGGCTGAGACCCATCCACAGAGAGAGGCTGAGCAGGCAGGCTCAGAGCAGGCTGCGCCACAGCAGGAAGAGCCACACCAGATCTAGGCCGCGGATCCAGAGATTCCTATCCAGTCAAAGCCTCCACTGCGGCAGACAGATCCTCCTACCCTCATCTAGTCCGTAGACCCTCAGGCCACCACCGAGACTCCAGCAGCCCATCCTTCTAGTGATGACACCCCTTCACTCCCAACTTGAGTGAGCATCGAGGACGATGCTTTATTTTAAGTGTGGGGAGGTAGCCATCCCTGTCATATATTTTTGGTGAACCACTACAAACTCTTTTTATCTTATTTTGTTTATTTTTCTGTATTTTTATCTTTGTTTTTATTTTTCAGTACTTGCACACTGTTCTTTTGTTGTATTTTTAATCTATTTCCGTATTTTGCACTTTAGTTCATACCTTAGCCAGTTAGTTTAGTTGCAATTCTAACTTATTAGTTATAGAAAATGTGGATTAATTAGTATAGTTTACCCTTTTAGCATATGATAGTTTGGTTCAAATTGAAAATAAAAAGGAAGTAAACTAGAGACTTTAACAGAATCAAAACAATCCACACACCTTGTATATATAGCATTACATGTTAGTTAGTTAACAACATTTCATCAAGGAACAACACTAAAACTTTAAAGGCACCCTAAGATTTACATTGAGAATAATGGGAACTCTTAATTCTTACTTGCATGACATGTATAACTGATATATGATTTCTGAGCTAGAGAACACACAACCTGTGAGTTTTGAGCTTAATTGTATGGTTACATTCAAACCATAAATTTTATTCCTGTGTGTTTCGCCCTTCTTTTTCATTCTGGTGTTCTTTACTTTGTTTTAATCTATATATCCGATTATAGAATATAGATACATACCAAGAAAGTGATTGATGCCATCATTTGAATTTTTCCTCACTGATCCCAAATTAGCCTACCTTTTACATCACCCTTGTTAGCCCCCTTGAGCTTTTTAATCCCCTCTTGTTCTATAAACCACATTACTAGCCTTAAGCAGAAAAACAAAATAAAAATCTCAAGCTGAATCCTTGGTTAGCTTAAGATAGAAATTGTGTATTGTTAAGTATGGGGAACTTTATGGGAACATGGATGATAGAAACAAAGGTAGAAAGTTAAAGAGAATAAAGATGTTCCAAAATAAAAAATTTGGGAAGCATGCTCATGTGAAATCAAAACAATTGAATTACCATGTGCATTAAAAAAAATAATAAAAATTTTCGGTATTTAATTAAGGGGATACAAAAATTCCCCAATTTCAAAATAAAAATAATCAATGCACATGGGATAAAATTAAAGTTAATGCATGAGTTTGCAATACAAAGTGAGAAAATTTGGGCAAATAGGTTAAGAAACGTTGATTTATAAAATATGTATGTTAGGTGAGATCTTAGACTAATCAATGATTCACTTATTAGCTCACTTAGCCTTATACATATACCCTTACCTTTACTTTGGCCCCATTACAACCTTGAAAAAGACCTCATGATTTTTGTATGCCTATATTCTATAATTGTTGATTGGTTAGATGAAGAACAAAGTTATAGAAAGTAAGAATAAAAAGAAGAATAGAGTGATTAACCCAATAAACACTGAGTGAGAAAAGAGAGTAAACACAAAATCCAGTGAGGGTTCAATAGCTCATCACCATATATCTCTGCTTAATTTGTTAATTGTCTTGCAAGTTTGAAAAATATTTTTACCCATCTCAATTGTAAAAGTGCTTTAACATTATCTAGGGTTTGGCTATGCATATATGATTCCTTGAGAATGTGAATTGATTTAACTACATGTAAGTTTTATATACAAGTGAGTAACAATTAGAATTGCATGATTCATTTAGGTAGTTTGCATTTAGAATAGATTGCATTGCATGAGATTCCACCACTTTAACCTTACCTTACTCTTTATCTTGGATTTAACATGAGGACATGCTATTGTTTATGTGTGGGGAGGTTGATAAACCCATATTTTATGATATATATATTGTGCTAAATTTAAGTGATTTATTCAACCCTTCACCCACTTATTTCATGTAAATTACATGGTCTTACTTTCCCTTCCTTATTATGTGATATATGTGAAAAACATGTTTCCTATGCTTTAAAAATAATTACTTTAATTACCTTTTATTACCATTCGATGCCGTGATTTGTGTGTTGAGTAGTTTCAGATCTTCTAAGGCAGGAATGACTTAAAGGATGGAAAAGGAAACATACAAAAATGGAAGGAAAAGCACAAAATGGAGTTTTTGAAGAAACTGGCAGCGACGCGAACGCATGGACGACGCGGCCGCATGCTTTGTGCGAAAAGGCAGTGACGCGAACGCGTGACTGACGCAGACGCGTACCTTAAGCAGAACACAGGTGACGCGGACGCCTGACCGAAGCGAACGTGCGATAAGGAAAACTCCAGATGACGCGACTGCGTGACCCACACGGACGCGTGACAGACGCCACGCACCAGAAACGGCAGAAAACGCTCTCAGCGATTTCTGAAGCCCTTTTTGGCCCAGATCCAAGTTCAGAAATCACAGATTAGAGATTATAAAGTGGGGGAATGCATCCATTCATGAAGAGGCCTTCAATTATTCACTTTTCATAGTTTAGATGTAGTTTTTAGAGAGAGAGGTTCTCTCCTCTCTCTTAGGTTTTAGGATTATGATTTCTTATTATTTCAATTTAGAATTTCAACTCTTCATCAGATTCAATATTGCTTTTACTTTATATTTCTCCTTTACTTTCAGATATTTTAATGCTATCCTTTAATTACTTATGTTGTCAGATTGACTTATGAACTCTTTATGTTTGGATTGATTTTCTCTTATTAATGCAATTGAGATATTTTAGATCTAAGATTCTTATTTAGCTTTTTATGTTATTGGCTTTAATTGATTAACTGGAAGCTCTTGAGTTATCAACTATTCGTGTTTGATTGTTATGTAGACTAAATTGACTGGTATTCCACTAACTCTAGTCTTTCCTTAGGAGTTGGCTAGGACTTGGGAATCTAACTAATTAGTTCACTTGACTTTTCCTTGCTTTCGCAAAGGTTAACTAAGTGGGATTAACTTTCATTCTCATAGGAGTAACCAGGATGGGACTTCCAAATTTTCATACTTTGCCAAGAGTTTATTTATAGTTATTTATTTGTTTTAATTGTCATTTAAATTACTTGTTCTTTACTTTCAAAACCCCCGATTTACAAACTCATAACCAATAATAAGAACATACCTCCCTGCAGTTTCTTGAGAAGACGACCCGAGGTTTAAATACTTCAGTTATCAATTTTTAAGGGGTTTGTTACTTGTGACAACCAAAACGTTTGTAAGAAAGGACTATTGTTGGTTTAGAAACTATACTTGCAACGAGGATTTATCTGCGAACTTCTAGACCACGTAAAAGTTATCTCTTCAGAAAACTTAGATGTTGAGGGGATTTTCATCCATCAACTTTCCAATTTTACATGTAGACAATGTCTATTCTATTTCAATATGTTGTTATCCCTCATTCCCTCGCACTTAAACCTATGTCAATTCATTTCTAACAAAATCTACATGATCAATATGCATATCTTTTTCTTTTTCTTTCTTCTACCTTTTTTTATGTGCATCCTACCTGAATATTGCAACTCTTTGGTCTGTGTCTCTGTGATTAGTTTTAGAGATTTTGGATTGAATATAAGTTTAAAAATATGCTTCCTATTTCAAAGATGACCATGGAGATCATGATCATGAGTCCTATTATGGAGATCGTGATACAGGTAGCCTAGTCAAGGTACGTATTATATTTTCTTTGTTCTAGTAAATTTGAGTTAACTTCCTGTCTGCATGATGATTTGAAATGTAATTAAACATATCCATTGAAAAGTGAAATTTAGCTGATATAAAGTATTTCACTACAGACAATGGAGAAGTTAGTGGCTTATCTCCCTGCAGAATCTCAGAAGCTAGGTTTGGAGGATAAATCCAATGGTACAGAGTACAGGAGCCGCTGTGCAGCGGTGATAGAGGCAGGGGCCAAGGAAGAAGAATGGAAGGGAAAAAGGACGAAGGAAGAAGAAAAGGCAGAGAAATTCGAAACAGGATTGGGTGAGTTACAAAAACGGCGTCATTTTTGTCTCCAGGGACTTATATGTCCTGTTATGAAATGCTCCATGCCACCTGGCCTCCGTTACAGCCACCTCAGCACCACCTCTGCCAGCTCATCCTTTTCCGTCCAGTGCAAACAGCTGAATTCAACGGAAGGACATAAATGTCCACGTTTTTCAGGGGTCAGGGGCTTGAATGTATTTTCTATTCCTTGGGGACGAAAATGTCCGTGAAAAAAAAATTTAGGGACGAAAATGTCCTTTACTCTTAATTTTTAATGACTATGTATGAATTAAAAATCATATGTCATAATGTTCACTACAAGAAAAAGCGTATTTATCGACGCAAAAAATCGACGGCTATCTCTCCCGTCGATATTTTTCGACGGCTTGCTGTCGATATTTAAAAAAAATAAAAATAAAAATAAAATAATAAAATCGACGGCTTGTTCGTCGATTTTTTTATGATATATTAAATTTCTATTAACTATCGTCATATTGTCAACGAACCGGAGGGCGAAAATACTTTTATTTTAAAATCGACGGACATGGCGTCTATTTTTATATTTAAAATATCGACAACCTTTCCGTCGATAAATTTAAACAGTTCAGATTGATTTCTTAAATAAAATGAAGGGTGTGGATTTAATGTATAAAATAGACGCTAAAGGCGTTGCTTTTTTTCAAATTAAAATCGACATGAATGGCGTCGATTTTATATAATAATATCGACGGCACCGTTGTCGATTTTAGTAACATTGTAAAATTCCCAAACTCATATTATATACAGAAACAGTCGATCTCACTACAAGAAATTATTAAAAATAAAATATTAAAATCGACGACAATGCTGTCTATTATTTTAGCAACTTTCAACACCCTTTTCCTACAATCACATTGCCGACAAAGGAACGGATGATAAATCTTTTTCTTTAAAATCGACGGATCTTTTGTCTATTTTAATAATTAAAATATCGACAATTTTTGCCGTCGATAAATTTTAACGATGGAAATTTTTTTTTGCAATAGGATGAACGGTTTAAATTTATTATATAAAATTAACGGTTAATATGTTAATTTTTGTTTTAACTAAAATCTACGAACTTACCGTCGATTTTTATCTAACAAAAAATTATGCCCGTGTTTATTAGCCGCGTCCTTCGTTTCAATCAATTTCCCAAACATTAACCTCAAACCTCCACAGACTCAAAGTTCGGAGTGAAGCTGCTGCTGCTTCTTCTTCTCCAACGCTTGAGAGTAGAGACCAGAGAGGAAGTCACCGTCACGGAGAGAGGCAGAAAGCAGATCAGTAGAGCTTCTTCTTCTCCGACGATTGAGAAAACCCGCCGTCCTCCGCCAGAGAGCAGAGCTTCTTCTTCTTCTCCTCCTCCGCCGAGCCCGCTGCCGCGCCATCCTGTTCATGTAAGTTTCTCTCAGTCTCTCTGATTATTATACTTATTTTTGCAGTTGTTGTATCTACTATTTTCATAATGAAATTCTGAATTTGCATTTGTTAATAACAATCGCATCACTGAAACCTAGTTAGCATAATCAATTCACCACATTTCATCAATCGCTTCGTCTCTTTGTGCCGTTGTTGCTGCTGCCTTCAATTGACCGTGCTCAATCAAAATCAGTTACTCTCTCTCTTTCGTTCTTCAATTGATTTTTTTTCATCAATAAAAAATTTTCAGGGAAGAATCATCTCTTGCAGTCTGAGATTAATCAATAATTTTGTAGAAGAAGAGAAGATACCCGAGGTTCTTCTACTAAAATTATTTGTTACATCATTTTCTTCTTACAAAGCATGATTTTTTGTTAAATGTGATCAATCCTTTTCATATATTTATTTCTGAAACTTCTCAGCTATTGAAGACATTTCCAAATGCATCGAAGTTTCTCAAGAGTAAGTTTTCACTGATTCTTTACACAGGTTTCCTAAAATGCCTCTGTATTATAAAGAAGCAATCACATTTATTTCTTTTTTGTAGCACTTGTGGCTGGTTTTGAAGTATGCAATTCTCAATTTGAAAGTTATTCAAGCAGCAATCTCTTTGGCCAAACAGGAAGGTCTTCTTGTTTCTTTGGATTTGGCCAGTTTTGAGGTACTAACCGCCACAATTTGTTTTTCTTCTTCTTTTATTATTCTCTTCTATGAAAAAATTAATGAAGCTAACTGTTTTCTAATAATTCTTTTCTTTGACAAGATGGTGAGGAAATTTAAGCCACCACTTATGAAGTTATTGGAGTCTGGCAATATAGACCTCTGTTTTACCAATCAGGATGAAGCAACGAAACTTCAATTGTAATTTTTTCTGCTGGCTTCTTTCCCAATCTCGTTCTCTTTTGCTTTGGTTGGAAAATGTGTAGTTGACTCTGCTGTGAACTGTTTGCTGTTGTGCATTGATCACTTGGAGAACATGACTAACTATACAATCATGGTAGTTTGGTTCACACTGCAGGAATTTGTTCTCAAGCCATTGCCTCCCAATATAGTGCATATCAGGATCTGATTCATGAAGCTTTCTAAAGAAAGCTAGTGTTCTCATTGCTCTTGCAATGGCTGCTGGCACTGGAGGGGTACAATGATTGCTATATTCAGAGTGCTATGTTTTGCTCATATTATTGTAGATTCTAGATTGGCATGTTGACATGTTGATGACCTTTCTCTTTGCTTACAGGTTGTGGCTGGAGAGCTTGAACTAAAATGATGGAAGAAAATGAGTAGCTGAGAAATACAGCTTAATTAGCAGGGAAAATACAGCACACATGGAAAACTTATAAAAGGAAGAAAAAAAGAAAGAAAAAGAGTGCAATTCCTAACTCACATGTTTCCCAAAAGATGAGAAGCTATTCCTTCATCAGCATCTATTTTGAGTATTTTCAGATTAATGTTATCTGTTTCTTTTGTTATGCCAATGTCATTTTTTTAAAAAATCTGTTATCTTTATCTACAAATGACTTTGCTGGTAAAGATTAAAAAAACACAATCACTCATGTTAAGGACCTCACCTCCCTCTCATTTCCATGTCATTGTTTACCCTTGTAAACTGAAAACTAAACAAATCTTAAGGATACAGTGCAATCCTAATACAAGAGTTCAAAGACAATGAAAAGAAAAATATTCACAAAGATGAATTACCTGGAGAAGAAGGTAGCTCAGGCCATCAATAGCATTTTTAATGACTTTGAAGGCCTGGCCATAATAAATATGGAAGTTCACAGCATCCTTCACCTTTGAGAAGCTGCTCACTTTTGTTGGGGTGGTCCCTCCACGAACACCTCCACAACAGCTCAAGACCCAAACCAATGCCAAGAGAGAGAACAAGGCTTGCAGCCAAGAACTACAAGGAGTTGAGTCCATGAAGGTGAATGAATGATAAAGTAATTAATCCTGTTGCTATACAAATCTTTTCAACTTGTATATTTATGTTGGTTCCTAAATTGATGGTACTTATTGTATATTTATGTTGGTTCCTAAATTGATGGTACTGGAGAGCTGGAAAGCAACTTGCATGGCCATTCTGTTCATATCAGCTGAAATTAGTAGTAATGTTGTAGTAATTATTAGTCATCTATTTGAAAGGTTAAGTTAAGTTTGGAGGAAGAGATTATTAGCCATTTAAATTTGGAGGAAGAGATTACTCATTACTGTTAGTTAAGTTTTTATCAACAACCAAAGCTATTTGAAAGGTTAAGAAATATATTCAGACTAACTTCTAAAACAAAAATGAAGTATTTGTGTGTTTGTGAATTGAGTAAGATACCTTCTTCTTGTTGATGGTTAATTTACTTTTTTCCTCTGTCTGTTGTTGATGGTTAATTTACTTCTTGTTGAGTAAGATACCCTACAACAGTTATGTTAAGAGAAAAGTTGTGAAGGGGTGTGGGGTTGAATAATTAAGGTATTGTGTAGTGATTTTTTATGCACATAATAGAATAGATTCTCCTAATATAGATATAGATCTTCTTTCTCATTTCATACTCTCACGTGCAGAAATGATAAACCTAACTACATCTTTCTATATGGTCCTGAAATTCTATATCCTATGATGTCCTTTGAGACTGTATTTGGTAAGTATTTGCTTAGTTCTGTGCTTTGGTTATGTTTATATATGTATGTATACTATAGAAAATAGATGCCTTCTGCAAGATTTTTGTTCTTTTCATTATCTATGTATATGGATGTGAATTGCATAAGAAAGGTAACAACATGATTCCCATAAATTACTTACGTATGCTTCTTGAACTTTCATTATATGTGTAACTAAAAATAATGTGACTTCAAAGTCTTCATTTAGTGCTAAATAATAATAATTTGATGAAAAGTTGTTCCTGCCCTCAAATATTACGTTGGTGTTAACTGTTAAGTAAGGTTTACATAGTTTCTGGTTACATCCCCACACACATTAGCATAATATCAAAAATAGAAAATTAGTTAGTATTCATTAAATATACCTATATTTGGCATTTGAACCCACCTAAAGTCTATATTTTAGACTTTTAGGTAACTTTAATTAATTTTTCTCCTCTTATTTTAAAGAGCTAGCCTTATATATAAGTGGTCATTTTATTTGGACTATGTTGTGATGATTATGTAATTATTATATTTTAAAAAATATTATTAAAATTAAAATTTGAAAGATTTTAGGAAAATAAAGTTGATAAAGTGAACAAGTATGCTCTGCATATTTATTATCCTTAATAAAAGTTCAACAACTAAGACTTGGAATAATAATCACACTACTCTAAAAGTCCAACGTATATGGCCTGGTTTAGTGCTTACTTGAGTGCCTGATAGGATGTCAACCCCATGTTTGGCATGGTTTAGTGCTTGAATCATGGTAATTAAGGTGAATCTTGCATCCCCCTCTTCATAGACACTTGTAAGATAGTTGTGAAGTTCAATTTGGCCCTGTTCCATGTGATACAAGGAGTGAGAAGAAAAAAAAAAGGTGAAAGAGGATAGTTTCTTGGTGATAATAGGCTCTCATTTTTAAGTTTTTTGTATTAAATGATAGTGCATTAGAGTAACTCTATGCACAATTCAATATCCTACTTTGTGTTCCATTTCTGCAACTTGAACTAACCTGTGTATTAATCCTTGGTTTATATTTTCCAGTGATTTGGTTGTAGCTTCTCCTGTGGAGGATTACTTTTTATACATTGATGATCAGAAAAATCCTGAAAAGGTTAGAATTTTGTTCAAATTACTTTTCTACTTTATCTCCAAAGAAAGAAACTCTTTTGACTCAATTCCTTTCCTCGTCATTGTTAATAGTAGGAAGAAGCTGAGAAAATTACACAACCAATTTTAGATTCTCTTGGTGAAGACTGAAGACTATTCTATTTGTTGCCAAGGTAATGAATGAATCACAGTTAGTGTTAGCTGACTGATTATTGGAATTATGCAGTTTTATTTGTAATTATACCTGAATTTTTTTAAATTTTACTGTAGGAGCTGCTTTTTTTCCTTTGCAAAGCTGCATGAACCATTCTTGTTAGTTTTTAGATAAATTAATCTCATTAATTTTCTGTCTTACCTTTTAATACAGTATTGAGAAGTAGCCCCCACATCAAAAAATTTGAAAAGTTGGAATAAATATGGTTGTTTGAGACGGAGATTGCGGCCGTGGCCGAGGCCGAGGCCGAGGCCGAAAGGGGAGGCCTAGGTTATTTAGACTCGGATGATTCTGACGATCTTGATGACTCAGATGATTATTTAGACGAGTATGAGTAGGTTATTTAATTACTTTGCTTTGAATATTTTGTATTATTAGTGGATTGCAATTTAAACGAATATAAGTCTAAGTTTAGTTATTTATTTTGTCTTGAGTCTTTTATGTTAGAGGATTATTTATTATTTTGATAAGTCTGTAAACTCATTATCTAATATTTAGTATAAATTTTATTTTTATATTTAAAAGTTTATTTGTCTTGTTATTTATATTCTATATTTATTTGTATTAATTGTTTACTATTTTTCAAATAGAAAAAATAATTAAAACATATCTATTAAAATCGACGGAATGATTGTCGCTTTTTAATTTTAAAATAGACAAGAAAAATTAAATATAGACAAAGAATTTGTCGGTATCTAAATAATAAAATCGACGGCAACTGTGTCGATTTTATTGGATCAAATATCGACAGTCACGTTGTCGATTTTAGAAAGCATATAATGAACGAAAACGCTGTCGATTTTATTGAATCAAATATCGACAAAAATGACGTCGATTTTATATAATAATATCGACGGCAACCTTGTCGATTTTAGTAAGAATGTAAAATTTTCAAACTCATATTATAGACAGTAATGCCGTCGATTTTATTAAATTATTATCGACGGCTAGGCAAGTCGTCGATTTTATTAGAATTTTGAAAAATCGACAAGCTTCATAGCGACCACCTCCGCCGTTCATTTTACCGTCGAAAATTAATATTATCGACGGCTAAACCGTCGATTTGGCCGTCGATTTTAACAATGTTTCTTGTAGTGGTTTGTTTTAAGGTTATGTCTTTTGATTATTATAAAATTTTAATATTTATTTCCAAAAATATCACTTTAAACAAAAAAAAATTAATACGGTTAAAAATTTCAACTATCATTTTAAAAGAGTAAAAAATTGCCATTTTAATAAATAAAAATAATGTTTTTAACTTTCACTTTAAATAGCATAAAATTGTCATTATAATCAGATTAAAATGACCGATAAAATTCTCATTTATTTTATTAAAAAAATTAGTAATTTCAATTACTATATTATTCAACTAAAAAATGACAATTTTAAACCACTATTTTATACAAACAAAAGTTCTATTATATTTTAATAAAAACGGTGATTATCATTGTCATTCTAAATAATCCAAAAACTATAATTTTAAATATAATAAAAATTACCGTATTATTTTTAGTAATTGTGGCAGTTTTTTAAAATTATCATAATAATTAAAATGACTATTAGGATAGTGACATTTCTTAAAAATATAATTTTTAGATATAATAACGATTCAAACGACTGTTTATTTTTAACCAATTTTTTTAGTACTGGCCATTCTCGAAACTACTCCCAACCTATGAGATTTTCCTAAGGATTTTTTTAATCAAATCTCTTATCCAAGTAATTTCCCACACTACATATGTATCATTTTCTCTCTCTTACTCGATAAGCTTGATGGCTTCACCACCAATATTATGCCAAAATTCAGATTGAAGTACGGGAACATGTCAACGTGATGATAATAGCATAATTTCCTTTCATGTTCTTTTCCCGACGATCAGATCTTGATTTCAAGATTCAAATTTGATATCACAGCACGAGGGTATACACAGTATGTCTAAAGTCGCAATCCATCTACTTTTGTTATTAACAATCACTTTTGAATAGTAATTAAGGCGTAGCAATTATCATGCACTGTTATTGATGTGTCCGTATTTCCTTGTCAAAATCTATAATTGATGATCTTTCGTATATAGGATTGTATAAATATCTTGGAGGGATAACTATATCCATCGAACGGTGATTCAAATCAGATCGGCAAGATGATAGAAGTATACGTGGATGATATGCTCGTCAAAATTGCTGAGTTGGTGTAACATCCTATCATACAAAATATATATATATATATATATAATGCTCATTAAAATTGCTGAGTTGGTGTAACATCCTACCATACAGAGTATATATATATATATCAAAAATCCAACATCTCAACTTCGTTTGCAGAAAAAATTCAGACGTCTAGTGAGGTGTCTCTTAATCTGCATTTAAAAATGACAATATATGTATAGGATGAGAACCGGTGGTTCTCAGCATGATAATGGTGCCAACATACATAATATATAAGGTCACGGAAAAGCCAGAAGCAATCCTAGAACTTTGACACTCAGAATTAAACTTAAAAAGATATACTAAACCAGCAGTAGGGTAAATTATCTAAGGTTCTCAAGTTCTAAATCTAATTGTAACTCAACCCTTTACTTTCCGTTTTTTCCAATCCTCCGGAACACCGGTGGAACAACCCTCAGTGTCACCTCCACCAGTATGAGGGATCTCTTAGTTGTAGAGACATTCAATACAGACAAGGAAAACACAGATAGAATACAGTTACAGTGGATAGAATATATAGCAATTAGACATAGTTAATCAAATAGGCAAACCCAAATAATGCAAACTCAAACAAAACAGACAAATGCATATAATGCGTGCCTACCCTATGACTGATGAGTCTCATCTGTCGGTTATAAAGTCAAGCCCGACATGTCTGGTAGCTAACCCTGGACAGGACACCTAACACGGAGCAAGTGGGACATCGCTGCAACCCTTGCATCTTACCTGTGTATCCGGAGGAAGGGGACAACCTTATCCTTGCCTCTTACCCAGGCGGTGTTACAGTTCTCAACTCAGAGCAAGTGACGATAGAACTCAACTCTTGCATCTTACCTGGAGTCTTGAACTCTTATCTGAAGCAAGTGGATAGCACCACTGTATCTTACCCGAAGTCTCGGACTCTTATCCGGAGCAAGTGGATAATACCACTGCATCTTACCCGGTCACGCATATTTCATTATCATTTAATTCATTCAGATAGCATACTTTAAAAATCCTTCCTCATAATCATTCGTTCAAATTCAATCATCATCACTCCTTCATTACCAATTTTGTTATCATTTATAGTATCATCATCATATTCGCACTTCCTCAACCACAAATTATTACTTCAAAATCTTTCTTCACTGTCAAGTTAATTCCTTCTTTATGTTTATCCCTCTCTCTATGATTAACACTAAATTTTGGACTCTAGAAGGTAACTATAGAGGTTTGGAAGTTAGAAAATAGGTTGAAATTACAAAAATTCACTTTTTTCAAAAACAGGGGTTTCGCATACGCATGCCATGTTTCGCGTATGCGGGGGTATCATTTGCCCAACTCGCATACGCGACACTCATCCGCGTACACGGTCCCCTCGGACAGGAAAGATGTCCTGCGTCGCATGGTACTTGCCTGCGTATGCAAGCCTGTAAGATTCCCCTTTCGCATACGCATACACACGCCCGTTGTAACACCCTACCACACAAAGCTTTATGCCTAGGATGTAAATCAGAGGTGGTGAGGTATTACGACCTCTAAAAATAAATAAATAAATACGTATAATAATATAATTGAAAGAATATAGTATTCGAGGAGCCTTGAAGGTATGGTTAAAACAAAATCGCGACAATAAAAGCGCAACGCTCAGAGCAACGATTACCTGCGTATGAAGAAAGCTTAAGTCCACACACACACACACACACACACACACACACACACACACACACACACACACACATATATATATATATATATAGAAAGTGAGAATAGAAGGTCAAGGGTACGAAATAACAAGCTCCTAACTCAGCCTGCGAAGTTAAGGCTGGTCGGAGAATATTTATATACATACATATAGAACTCCATAACCCAAAATACATAAAAGAAACCCTAGTTCTCCATAAACCTCCATGAGGTGCAAAAGTAAAACATATATACATAAGGATAGTCTATAGATATAGCTAAATATAACAAAACATAAATTCCCAAAAGCCCATTTCGCTGCAAAGAACTCCAGACGCCTAGCGAGATACCTCTCGATTTGCATCTGAAAAACAACAATATCATAAGGGATGTGAACCGGGGGTTCTCAGTATGGTTAAGGTTCCCACATACATAAGATATAAGGCCCCGAAAAAGTCAGAGGCAATCCTAGAATGCCGACACTCAGATTATAAAAGTTAAGAATTAAAACAGAAACCATAAATAAGGGTGGTTCTCTAAGGCTTCCTAAACTTAACCAAAACTTTAACCTAACCCTCCATCATCCATTTTCCTCCAAAACCTCCATCTCCGGCGGAATCACACAGACAAGCAAGCAGACAATGACAAACACAATTAAGATACAAGTAATGCAGATAGCATGTATGACAATTAAGCCTATTAAAATCACATATGCATTCCCAATTAGAGCACAAGCAAGCAATTCAAACAATATGCATATGATTCATGCCTGTCCTATAGTTGATGAATCTCATCTGTCGGTTATCCAGCTAACCTGATAAGTCCGTCTGCTAAACCCTGGACTGTCCCTCAACGCGCATCCCCAAGAGTTTATGCATAGTTTTTTCTCATATATATAAATCCTGCTCATTGGGGGATATCCTTCCCGGGAATTTATACGTGCTCGTTCACGCTTACGTTGTAGGGTCAACAGAGTACTGAGTCTTAACATAGAGCACGTGGTGGCAAGCCACTACTCTTTACCCAGGAAAACTCGTATCTTAGATAAATAAGTGCATGATCCACCTAAGCATTCATTATCATATGTAATCATTTCATAATCATTCATTATAGCCATAATATCACTTATACATCATATATTTACAATTTTTATACATAATTCACCATAACTCGGAGTAAGTGGGGCGAGCCACACCCTTGCATCTACCAGAAAAGCCTCTATACTAACTGATGAGCGGATATTTTATACCCTTTTTGGCATTGTTTTTATATTATTTTTAATATGTTTTAGTTACTTTTTATTATATTTTTATTAGTTTTTATGTAAAAATCATATTTCTGGACTTTACTATGAGTTGTGTGTTTTTCTGTAATTTCAGATATTTTCTGGCTGAAATTGAGGGACCTGAGCAAAAATCTGATTCAGAGGCTAAGAAAGGACTGCAGATGCTGTTGGATTCTGACCCTCCTTCACTTGAAATGGATTTTCTGGAGTTACAGAAGCCCATTTGGCGCGATCTCAATTGCGTTGGAAAGCAAACATCTTGAGCTTTCTAGTAATATATAGTAGTCCATACTTTGCCCAAGATTTGATGGCCTAAACTGTCACTAAACGCCAGCCAAAACCTTTCTAGCATAAAACGCCAGAACTGGCACACTTCTTGGCGTTAAATGCCCATTTTGGCACCCAGGGTGGTGTTTAACTCCAATATGAGGCATATGCACATGAAAGCTTGAAAGCTCAGCCCAAACACTCACCAAGTGGGTCCCGGAAGTGGATTTCTGCACTATCTGCACTTAGTTACTCATTTTCTGTAAACCTAAATTACTAGTCTAGTATAAAAACTACTTTTAGAGATTCATTTTGCAACTCATGACAATTTTTATTCCATATTGTATATCTGACGGCATGAGTCTCTAAACCCCATAGGTGGCGGTGAGGAGCTCTGCTGTGTTTCAATGGATTAATGCAATTACTATTGTTTTCTATTCAATCACGCTTGATTCTATTCTAAGATACTCACTCGTACTTCAATTTGGAGAAGATGATGATCCATGACATTCATCATTATTCTCACATTTATGAATGCGTGCCTGACAACCACTCCCGTTCTATCTGAGCTCAACGTAGTCATTGGGTGACACCTTGAGTGCATATCTCTTGGGTCTCTGATCCACGGACCGAGTCCGTGAGATCAGAACCTTCGTAGTAAAGGCTAGAACCAATTGGCAGCATTCCTGGGATCTGGAAAGTCTAAACCTTGTCTGTGGTATTTCGAGTAGGATCTGGGAAGGGATGACTGTGACGAGCTTCAAACTCACGAATGTTGGGCGCAGTGACAGTGTGCAAAAGGATAGAGAGTTCCTATTCCGACACTAGTGAGAACCGACAGATGATTAGCCGTGCGGTAGCTGTACCTGGTATTTTTCATCTAAGACGAGAAATCCGACAGTTGATTAGCCGTGCAGAAACCGTGCCTGGTATTTTTCATCCGAGAGGATCATACAGCTTGCCATGGAAGGAAGCCATGCGTGTTTGGAGAAGAAGATAGTAGGAAAGCAGAGATTCAAATGACAGAGCATCTTCGGAACCTCAACCTGTTCCTCATTACTGAATCACAAGTACCATTTAATTCATGTTATTTACTTTTCATAACAAAATCATTTTTACCATTAATCTCCTGACTAAGATTTACAAGATAACCATAGCTTGCTTCAAGCCGGCAATCTCCGTGGGATCGACCCTTACTCACGTAAGGTATTACTTGGACGACCCAGTGCACTTGCTGGTTAGTTGTGCAGAGTTGTGAAAAGTGTGATCACAATTTCGTGCACCAAGTTTTTTGGCGCCGTTGCCGGGGATTTTTCGAGTTTGGACAACTGACGGTTCATCTTGTTGCTTAGATTAGGAAGAATTTACTTTTTGGTTTAGAGTCACTTAATTTGGGTCTTTTATTTTTTTTTCAAAAATCTTATTTTTCTTTATTAATTTTTTATTTTTCTTTGAGTCTTCTAATATTGTTTTTCTTAAAATTTTAAAATTCTTGTTTTCTTTTTCTAGATTATTTTCAAAAATTTTTAAAGCCAATAACCTCATAATTGAGTCTTCTGTTTAAGTTTAGTTTCATGTTTTAAGTTTGGTGTCAATTGCATGTTTTTACTTTCCTTCAATTTTTCGAATTGCATGTTATTATTTTTCTTCATATTTTTTAATTCTATGTTCCTTGTTCTTTCTTGATCTTCAACTTGTTCTTGTCTATTTTCCTTGTTTGATCTTTAGTTTTTCTTGTTTTGTGTCTTTCCTTGTTTTTCTTGTGCATTTTCGAATTATTAGTGTCCAAAATATAAAAATTTTTTAAGTTTAGTGTTCTTTGTGTTTTTATTTTCCTAAAGATTTTCAAAATTTGTTCTTGGTGTTCATCTTGATCTTCAAAGTGTTCTTGGTGTTCATCTTGACATTCAAAGTTTTCTTGTTTGTTTTCTTTGTTTTGATCTAAAAATTATAAGTTTGGTGTCATTTTATTGTTTTTCTCTTTCCTCGTTAAATTCAAAAATATTTTTTCTCTTTATTTTAATTGAATTTTCGAATTTTACTTTTAAAAATTCAGATTTTTATTTTAAAAATTTTTATTTTATCTTATCTTAGTTTTAAAATTTCAAAATTCAAATCTTTTTCAAAATCTTATCTTATCTTTTCTAATCTCAAATTTTAAAATCATATCTTCTTCAAATCTTCTCTTTTATTTATTTTCTTACAAGTATCTTTAATTTTAAGACATATCTTTTTCAAAACTTCCTAACCACTGTCTCTCTCTTCATTTTTCGAAAATCATATCCAAAATTTTTCAAATCTTTTTAATTAATTAATTAATTTAGTTTTCTAATTTCTTTTATTTCTTTTTTTTCTTAATTTTCAAAATTTGCATCTTTTTTTATTTACTTTATTTTAATTTCTTTAATTTCAAAAAAAAAAAAAACAAGAGAAAAAGAATAAAATTTTTTATTTTACAATCCACATCATCTCCCTTTCTCCATCATGGACCTAAGTGGAAATGAACAATCCAGAAGGACTCTGGGGTCATATGCTAACCCCACTACTGCTTCATATAGGAGTAGTATCTGTATACCCCCATCAGAGCCAGTAATTTTGAGCTAAACCCTCAGCTCATTATCATGGTGCAGCAAAATTGCCAGTATTCTGGTCTTCCACAGGAAGAACCTACTGAGTTTCTGGCACAGTTCTTACAAATTGCTGACACAGTACGTGATAAGAAAGTAGATCAGGATGTCTACAGATTATTACTATTTGTATTTGCTGTAAAAGATCAAGCTAAGAGGTGGTTAAATAACCAACCCACAACAAGCATAAGAACATGGAAACAGTTATCAGACAAATTTCTGAATCAATATTTCCCTCTAAAAAGGATGACACAGCTAAGGCTGGACATCCAAGGTTTTAAACAAAAGGATAATGAATCTCTTTATAATGTCTGGGAGAGGTACAAAGAGATGCTAAGGAAATTCCCATCTGAAATATTTTCAGAATGGGTACAGTTAGACATCTTCTACTACGGGCTTACAGAAAAGGTCCAGATGTCTCTAGACCACTCAGCTGGTGGATCTATACACATGAGAAATACAATTGAAGAGGCTCAAGAGCTCATTGATAAAGTTGCTAGAAATCAGCATCTGTACTTAAGTAGTGAGTCCTCCATGAAAGAAGAGGCTAAAGCACTATCCACTGAACTTAGTCCTCCAGAACAAGTTGCTGAACTCAATCAGCAATTGCTTTTTATAACAAAACAGTTAGCAGAATTTAAAGAGATGCTACAAGACACTAGAAAGGCTAACAAGAATATGGAAGCACAATTGGATCAGACAAGACAGCAGCTATCTAAACAGATAACAGAAGAGTGCCAAGCTGTTCATTTAAGGAGTGGGAAGACACTGAATATATCAACTCAAGGTAGCAGAAAGCCAAGAAAGGAACAACTGACAGAGGATGACCAAACTACTGCCCAAAATCCCTCTGAGGACAGTAAGATCCCAGAGAGGAATGATTCTGGCGTTCAAATGCCAGAAAAGGGTAAACAGTTGGCGTTAAACGCCCAAGGAATGGCCAATTCTGGCGTCCAAATGCCAGAAAAGGGTGGCAATCTGGTGTTAAACGCCCATGCAACACCCAATTCTGGCGTTCAAACACCAATAAGGGATCAGACACCTGCAAGTGCTGATAGCAACCCCCTCAGGCAGGTTTCTTCAATCACTTCTGTAGGAAGTAAACCTCCAGCAACTAAGGTTGAAGAATATAAAGCCAAGATGCCTTATCCTCAGAAACTCCGCCAAGCGGAACAAGATAAACAATTTGCCCGCTTTGCAGACTATCTCAGGACTCTTAAAATAAAGATTCTGTTTGCAGAGGCACTTGAGCAAATACCCTTTTATGCTAAGTTCATGAAAGAGATCTTAAGTCATAAGAAGGATTAGAGAGAAACTGAAAAAGTTTTCCTCACTGAAGAATACAGTACAGTCATTCTGAAAAGCTTACCAGAGAAGCTTAAAGATCTCGGAAGCTTTATGATACCATGCACATTAGAGGATGCTTGTACCAAGACAGCTCTATGTGATCTTGGGGTAAGTATCAACCTAATACCTACATCCATTATCAAAAAGCTGGGTTTGGCTGATGAAGTTAAACCAACCCGAATATGCCTCCAACTTGCTGATGGCACCATTAAGATTCCATCAGGCATAATTGAGGACATGATTGTCAAGGTTGGGCCATTTGCCTTTTCCACTGACTTTGTGGTGCTGGAAATAGAGGAGCACAAGAGTGCAACTCTCATTCTAGGAAGACCTTTCCTAGCAACTGGACAAACCCTCATTAATGTCCAAAAAGGGGAGGTGACCCTGAGAGTCAATGAGGATGAGTTTAAGTTGAATGCTGTCAAAGCTATGCAGCATCCAAATACCCCAAACAACTTCATGAGCATTGATATTATTGACTCCCTGGTGGAAGAGGTCAATATGACTGAGAGTCTCGAATCAGAGCTAGAGGACATTTTTAAAGGTGTTCAGCCTGATATGGAGGAACCAGAGAAAACAGAAGAACCTCTGAAGACTCCTCAGGAAGAGGAGAAGCCTCCTAAACCCGAGCTCAAACCACTACCACCATCCCTGAAATATGCATTTCTGGGAGAAGATGACACTTTTTCCGTGATCATAAGCTCTGCTCTAGAGCCACAGGAAGAGAAAGCACTACTTCAGGTGCTAAAGACACACAAGACAGCTCTTGGGTGGTCCATAAGTAATCTTAAGGGCATTAGTCCAGCCAGATATATGCACAAGATCCTATTGAAGGATGATGCTAAGCCAGTGGTTCAACCACAGAGGCGGCTGAATCCAGCCATGAAGGAGGTGGTGCAAAAAGAGGTCACTAAGTTACTAGAGGCTGGGATTATTTATCCTATTTTTGATAGCCCCTGGGTGATCCCTGTCCAAGTTGTCCCCAAGACAGGAGGCATGACAGTGGTTCATAATGAAAAGAATGATCTGGTTCCTACAAGAACAGCTACAGGGTGGCATATGTGTATTGACTACAGAAAGCTCAATATAGCCACCAGAAAGGATCATTTTCCTTTATTATTCATAAACCAGATGCTAGAGAGATTAGCAGGTCATGAATACTACTACTTTTTGGATGGTTATTCAGGTTACAACCAAATTACAGTAGATCCTCAGGACCAAGAGAAAACAGCATTCATATGACCATCTGGAGTATTTGCCTACAGAAGGATGCCATTTGGTCTGTGCAATGCACTTGCAACCTTTCAGAGGTGCATGCTCTCTATCTTCTCTGATATGGTAGAGAAATTTCTAGAAGTCTTCATAGATGACTTCTCATTATTTGGAGACTTATTCAGCTCCTGTCTTGACCATCTAGCACTTGTTCTGAAAAGGTGCTAAGAGACTTACCTAGTCTTAAATTGGGAGAAATGTCACATTATGGTGACTGAAGGAATTATCCTTGGGCACAAAATTTTGAACAAAGGAATAGAGATGGATCAAGCTAAGGTAGAGGTAATTGAAAAATTACCACCACCTGCCAATGTTAAGGTAATTAGAAGCTTTCTAGGGCATACAGGATTCTATAGGAGGTTCATAAAGGATTTTTCTAAAATTGCAAAACCTCTAAGCAATCTGCTAGCTGCTGATACACCATTTGTCTTTGACACAGAGTGTTTACAGGCCTTTGATACTCTGAAAGCTAAGCTGGTCACAGCACCAGTCATTTTTGCACCAGACTGGACATTACCATTTGAACTAATGTGTGATGCCAGTGATCATGCCATTGGTGCAGTATCAGGACAGAGGCATAACAAGCTTCTACATGTCATTTATTAAGCTAGCCGTATGACAAACCCCATTTGTAGGATTTATCTTGTATTGATTTTTGGGGATTTTATCACCTTTTACCCATATTTATTCAAGAAATAGCATGGTTTTGTATATTCTCCTTTAATTGTGCTTGAATGTGAAAACATGCTTTTTAGGACTCAAAATAGCTAAATTTAATTCACCTTGATTCTATTAGATGCCTTGATATGTTTGTTAAGTGATTTAAGGTTTAGGAGTCAAAGATTGGATCAAGGGAATGAAGAAAGAAAGCATGAAAAGTTGGAGAACTCATGAAGAAATGAAAGAACCGGAAAGCTGTCAAGCCGACCTCTTTGCACTTAAACGACCATAACTTGAGCTACAGAGGTCCAATTGATGCGGTTCCAGTTGGGTTGGAAAGCTAACATCCGGGGCTTCGAAATGATATAAGATTTGCCATAGTTGCATCGCGCATAGGGGCGCGCACGCGCACGGTACGCGGACGCGCCGATGGTGGCACATGACCCACTTAATGCAAACGTGGCCAGCGATTTTAGAAGCCTTGTGGGCCCAATCCAACTCATTTCTGATGCTATTTAAGCCAAGGATTGAAAGGGAATCAACATACTTTTATATACTTTTACATACTTTTACATACTTTTACATACTTTTCATACTTTAGATGTTAGTTATCATTAGTTTAGTTTTAGCTTAGTTTAGTAGTGAGAGTTAGTTTCTAGAGAGAGAAGCTCTCACTTCTCTCTAGAATTAGGATTAGGTTTAGTTCAATAACCTTAGATCTAGATTTTAATTCATGCTTTCATCTCCTTCTACCTTTCAATTCCTTGTTGTTACATTCATTCTTCTTCTATTCTTTTGTTGTAATTTCCTTTATGTTGTTCTTATGTTTTGTTGTAGATCTACTTTTGCTCCTTCTATTTTCTTTCAATTCAATTAGAGGTAATTCATAATAATTGTGTTCCTTTTGATTGTTGTTGTTAATTCATTGCCATAATTGTTGTTAGATTCTATTTTTGTTATCAATTTACTTTGCTTTTCTTTTATGCCTTCCAAGTGTTTGATGAAATGCTTGGTTGGATTTTAGTATAGATTTTGTTCCTCTTGGCTATGGTAGAGTAATTAGTGACGCTTGAGTTATCTAATGTCTTTGTTGATTGATAATTAGAAGTTGCTAATTGATTTAGATACCACTAAAGCTAGTCTTTCCCTTGGGAGTTGGCTAGGACTTGTGGAATCAAGTTGATTCATCCACTTGACTTTCATCCATTATTAGAGGTTAACTAAGTGGTAGCAATGGACAATTGTGGTCACAATCGAGGAGGATAACTAGGATAGGACTTCTAATTCTCACAACCTTGCCAAGTGCTTTTTAGTTGTTAGTTTATTTTCATTGTCATTTACATTTCATGTCTCTTATCCCAAAACCCCAAAATACAATCCATAACCAATAACAAGACACTTCATTGTAATTCCTAGGGAGAACGACCCGAGGTTTAAATACTTTGGTTTATAGATTTTAGGGGTTTGTACTTGTGACAAACAAATTTTTGCATGAAAGGATTATTGTTGGTTTAGAGACTATACTTCAACGAGATTTTATTTGTGAAATTCTAAACCGTCAAAAATTCATTCATCACCGTATTTTAAATGACGCGCAGAAAAATTACACAACCACAGAAAAAGAGTTGCTTGCAGTGGTTTATGTCATTGACAAGTTTAGATCTTATTTAGTAGGATCAAAAGTGATTGTGTACACTGACTATGCTGCTTTAAAATATCTCCTCACAAAGTAGGATTCAAAACCCAGACTCATAAGATGGGTCTTGCTTCTGCAAGAGTTTGATATAGAAATAAGAGACAGAAAAGGGATAGAGAACCAAGTAGCTGATCGCCTGTCCCGGATAGAACCAGTGGCAGGAGCGTCCCTCCCTCTTACTGAGATCTCTGAAACCTTTCTGGATGAGCAACTCTTTGCCATTCAGGAAGTACCATGATTTGCAGACATTGCAAACTATAAAGCTGTGAGATTCATACCCAAAGAGTACAGTAAACAGCAAACAAAAAATTGATTTCTGATGCAAAGTTCTACTTGTGGGATGAACCATATCTCTTTAATAGGTGTGCAAACGGAGTAATCCGTAGATATGTGCCTAGAGAAGAGGCACAAAAGATCCTATGACATTGCCATGGATCACAATATGGAGGACATTTTGGAGGTGAGCGAACAACCACAAAAGTTCTCCAATGTGGGTTCTACTGGCCTACTCTCTATAGAGACTTCCAAGAGTTTGTACGTAACTGTGACAGTTGCCAGAGAGCTGGTAATTTGCCTCACGATTATGCCATGCCTTAGCAAGGAATTTTAGAGATTGAGTTGTTTGATGTATGGGGTATTGACTTCATGGGGCCTTTCCCACCATCATACTCAAACACTTATATTCTGGTGGCAGTAGATTATGTATCTAAAAGGGTAGAGGCAATTGCAACACCCACTAATGATACTAAGACAGTGATGAAGTTCCTCCAGAAGCATATCTTCAGTAGGTTCAGTGTTCCTAGGATACTGATCAGTGATGGAGGCACTCATTTCTGCAATAAACAGCTTGACTCTGCTCTGGTCCGATATGGAATTAACCATAAAGTGACCACTCCATATCATCCACAGACAAATGGGCAGGCTGAGGTCTCAAATAGAGAACTAAAATGAATCCTGGAATAGACTGTAAGTACCCGTAGAAGGGATTGGGTAAGAAGTCTAGATGATGCTCTGTGGGCATACAGAACCGCATTCAAGACTCCTATAGGGACCTCTTCATACCAGCTTGTGTATGGAAAAGCCTGTCATCTGCCAGTGGAACTGGAACACAAAGCCTACTGGGCAACTAGGTTCCTAAACCTTGATGCTAAGGTAGCTGGAGAGAAAAGATTACTCCAGTTGAATGAGCTGGAGGAGTTCAAACTCAATGCTTTCGAAAATGCTAAAATTTACAAGGAAAAAGCAAAAAGGTGGCATGACAAAAAGCTGTCATCTAGAGTCTTTGAGCCAGGATAGAAGGTTCTCCTGTTTAACTCTAGGCTCAGATTGTTCTCTGGGAAATTGAAATCCCGGTGGAAGGGACCATATGTGATTACAAGTGTGTCACCATATGGTTATGGAGAGCTTGAGGATATTGACTCTGACAAAAAATTCATTGTTAATGGACAGAGAGTCAAACATTATCTTGAAGGCAATGTTGAGAAAGAGTGCTCAAAACTGAGACTAAATTAAAAGCTCAGTAAAGTCTAGCTAAAGACAGTAAAGAGGCGCTTATTGGGAGGCAACCCAATCTTATTTATCTATGTTAATTACTTTTTCATTTCATTTTCCATTGTTATTTTATATTTTCTTTAGGTTGATGATCATGTGGAGTCATAAAAACAGCTGCATAATTAAAGCGAAATCAAAAACAGCATAAAAAACAGCACACCCTGGAGGACAGGCTTACTGGCGTTTAAACGCCAGTAAGGATAGCAGAATGGGTGTTTAACGCCCATGCAAGCAGCATTCTGGGCGTTCAGAAAAACGCCTAGTAAAGAAGGATTCTTGGCGTTTAACGCCAGCCAGGGTATCTGGCTGGGCGTTAAACGCCCAAAGTTGCAGTCAAGTGGGCGTTAAACGCTAGAAATGGTAGCATTCTGGGCGTTTAACGCCAGGATGACACAAGGGAGGTAATTTTGTTTCCAATTCGATTTTTTTCAATTTTTCATGTTTTAATTCATAATTTTTTGCATCAAACATATTTTAAATGTTCATCTTTCAAATTTCTATTTTCAAAAATTAATAATCTTTCCAATTCCTTTTAATTCTTTTTCAATTCTTTTCAATTCCTTCCAAAACGTTTTCAAAACTTACATATCTTTTCAAATTCTTTTCAACTCTTTTTAATTTTTCTTGCATATAGTAATAAGTTTTTAAAATTAATTGCATCTTTCTTCTTCTACTCCCTTCTATCTTATTTTGCTCGAGGACGAGCAAACCTTTTAAGTTTAGTGTGGAAAAGCTCATCTTTTTGCTTTCTATAACCACTGATGGCACCTAAGGCCGGAGAAACCTCTAGGAAGAGGAGCAACAAAGGCAAGGAAGAGACATAAAGGAGCTCAAGAACTCCATTGGTTCTTCAAGAAGAAGAAGAAGCCACCATCACTAAGGTGCACCCGTTCTTTAATCTCCTTGTTTATTTTCTTTTCTGTTTTTGGTTTTTATGCTTTATGTTTTGACTATGTCTGTGTCTTCATTACATGATCATTAGTGTTTAGTGTCTATGTCTTAAAGTTATGAATGTTCCGTGAATCTTTCACCTTTCTTAAATGAAAAATATTTTCTGAAAAAGAAAAATAAGTACATGAATTTCGAATTCTATCTTGAAAATAGTTTAATTATTTTGATGTGGTGGCAATACTTTTTGTTTTCTGAATGAATGCTTGAACAGTGCATATTTTTTATAGTAAAGTTTATGAATGTTAAAATTGTTGGCTCTTGAAAGAATAATGAAAAAAGAGAAATGTTATTGATAATCTGAAAAATCATAAAATTGATTCTTGAAGCAAGAAAAAGCAGTGAAAAACACAAAAGCTTGCGAAAAAAAATGGCAAAAAATAAAAGAAAAAGAAAGAAAAAGAAAAAAAAGCAAGCAGAAAAAGCCAATAACCCTTTAAACTAAAAGGCAAGAGTAAAAAGGATCCAAGGCTTTGAGCATTAATGGATAGGAGGGCCCAAAGGAATAAAATCCTGGCCTAAGCGGCTAAATCAAGCTGTCCTTAACCATGTGCTTGTGTCATGAAGGTCCAAGTGAAAAGCTTGAGACTGAGTGGTTAAAGTCGTGATCCAAAGCAAAAAGAGTGTTCTTAAGAACTCTGGGCACCTCTAACTGGGGACTCTAGCAAAGCTGAGTCACAATCTGAAAAGGTTCACCCAGTTATGTGTCTGTGGCATTTATGTATCCGGTGGTAATACTGGAAAACAAAATGCTTAGGGTCATGGCCAAGACTCATAAAGTAGCTGTGTTCAAGAATCAACATACTAAACTAGAAGAATCAATAACACTATCTGAATTCTGAGTTCCTGTGGATGCCAATCATTCTGAACTTCAAAGGATAAAGTGAGATGCCAAAACTATTCAGAGGCAAAAAGCTGCTAGTCCCGCTCATCTAATTAAAACTAATCTTTATTGATATTTTTGAAATTTATTGTATTTTCTCTTCTTTTTATCCTATTTTGTTTTCAGTTGCTTGGGGACAAGCAACAATTTAAGTTTGGTGTTGTGATGAGCGGATATTTTATACCCTTTTTGGCATTGGTTTTATATAGTTTTTAGTATATTTTAGTTACTTTTTATTATATTTTTAATAGTTTTTATGTAAAAATCACATTTCTGGAGTTTACTATGAGTTTCTATGTATTTTCTGTAATTTCAATTATTTTCTGGCTGAAATTGAGGGACCTGAGCAAAAATCTGATTCAGAGGCTAAGAAAGGACTGCATATGCTGTTGGATTATGACCCTCCTGCATTCGAAATTGATTTTCTGGAGCTACAGAAGCCCAATTGGTGCGCTCTCAATTGCGTTGGAAAGTAGACATCTTGGGCTTTCCAGAAATATATAATAGTCCATATTTTGTCCGAGATTTGATGGCCTAAACTGGCACTAATCGCCAGCCAAAAACTTTCTGGCATAAAACGCCAGAACTGGCACACTTCTTGGCGTTAAACGCCCATTTGGCACCCAGGGTGGCGTTTAACTCCAATATGAGGCATATGCATGTGAAAGCTTGAAAGCTCAGCCCAAACACTCATCAAGTGGGTCCCGGAAGTGGATTTCTGCACTATCTGCACTTAGTTACTCATTTTCTGTAAACCTAAATTACTAGTCTAGTATAAAAACTATTTTTAGAGATTTATTTTGCAACTCATGACAATTTTTATTCCATATTGTATCTCTGACGGCATGAGTCTCTAAACCCCATAGGTGGCGGTGAGGAGCTCTGCTGTGTTTCAATGGCTTAATGCAATTACTATTGTTTTCTATTCAATCACGCTTGATTCTATTCTAAGATACTCACTCGTACTTCAATCTGGAGAAGATGATGATCCGTGACACTCATCATTATTCTCACATTTATGAATGCGTGCCTGACAACCACTCCTATTCTATCTGAGTTCAACGTAGTCATTGGGCGACACCTTGAGTGCGTATCTCTTAGGTCTCTGATCCACGGACCGAGTCCGTGAGATCAGAACCTTTGTGTTAAAGGCTAGAACCAATTGGCAGCGTTCCTGGGATCTGGAAAGTCTAAATCTTGTCTGTGGTATTTCGAGTAGGATCTAGGAAGGGATGACTGTGACGAGCTTCAAACTCACGAATGTTGGGCGCAGTGACAGTGTGCAAAAGGATAGAGAGATCCTATTCTGACACTAGTGAGAACCAACAGATGATTAGCCGTGCGGTAGCTGTACCTGGTATTTTTTATCCGAGACGAGAAATCCGACAGTTGATTAGCCGTGCAGAGACCGTGCCTGGTATTTTTCATCCGAGAGGATCATACAGCTTGCCATGGAAGGAAGCCATGCGTGTTTGGAGAAGAAGACAGTAGGAAAGCAGAGATTCAGACGACAGAGCATCTTCGGAACCTCAACCTGTTCCTCATTACTGAATCACAAGTACCATTTAATTCATGTTATTTACTTTTCATAACAAAATCATTTTTATCATTAATCTCCTGACTAAGATTTAGAAGATAACCATAGCTTGCTTCAAGCCGGCAATCTCCATGGGATCGACCCTTACTCACGTAAGGTATTACTTGGACGACCTAGTGCACTTGCTGGTTAGTTGTGCGGAGTTGTAAAAAGTGTGATCACAATTTTCTACACCACTAACCAACCTGGAGCAAGTGGGGGCAAAACCACAACCCTTGCGTCTACCTAGGAGCTACGTTCTCATATGCCTAGGAGGAACAAAGGATGGGATCCTAACCTCCCATCATCTTGTTGGAGGCGATTTTACAATATCAGGAGGCACAAAGAAGGGGATCCTCACCTTCTACCATCTCCTGAGGTTGCACTTTCAAGAAAGAATATGCAACCTATCTCCTCATACCTAATTCATCACTTCTCAAGCTTTCCTCATCTTCATGTTACCACCCTTTCTTAGCTTCATTTTCTTACTAGACTTACCACTAAGATCTAGGGGTTAAAAGAGTAAAATTAGATGTTTAGAGGTTTAAAATTATGTTTTAAAACACAAAAAATGTTGCTGAAAATAGGGTTGTCGCATATGTAAGCTCCTTGCTCGCTTACGCCAGCACATTGCTCGCGTACGCGAGACTCCCAACCCGAATGAGTTGGTCGCGTCGCATGCAAATGGTCGACGTTCGCAACCCTTCAAAATCACTGCTCGTGTATGCATGTACCCTGATCACATACGAGAGATGCCAAACTTGAATGGGTTGGTTGCGTCACTTGCAGGTCGCGTACGCAAGTTCTGCAGAATGGGTAAAAATGCTAAGTGCTGCAAATTTTCAGTTTTGCATACCGAACTTCCGACGGGCATAACTTTCTTGTTTTAAAATATTATTTTTCCGTTCTTCGAACGGCATAAACTTCACGAACCAAATTTTTATATGAAAGAAATTTGAAAGAATTTGGTGGTTCGGAAGCCAAGTTATGACTCGCTGAATTTCAGCCAAAATAAGATTTTTCACAAAAGTTCTTAAACCTCTATTTTCACCAAATCAAACTCAATACCAACATCCTATACATACAAACAGCACCACAACATACCGTTTTCAATACCACAATCCCCACATCCTACCACAACCAATCATACCTCGATCTTAAACAATCTCATACATGAATTTCTCAATTATACCAACAAGATCATTAATATATCACCACATACTCATATTCATTCATATCATCTTGTCCTTTATAATTAAATCATCATTTAACATTCCATTATCATCATAACCATCAATCACCAAACTAATACTCAACCTATTCCAACAATTATCATCAAAGATGCTAACCAATTAACATAAGCATGTAATCCAACCTATCCTATGGTCATCTAGCCTAAGTTTTCACAAGAAATTATATATTAAATATGAGAAACCAAAACTATACCTTGGCCAATTATCTCATATAATCTAAGACAACCCCACAAGGCAAGCTCACAAGTTCCACCACCAAAATTCAGCCTCCAAAGTTTCACCAAGTATCCAACATTCACAATTAAACTCCAATTCACATATATGCACATCTATATCATATCATTGCACCCATACATACACACTTGATACCAAAATTACAATTAACTAAGGGATTTATTAGGGTTGAAGATCCTTACCTTCTATGTGCCTCAATTAAGCCAAGAGCCACTAATTCCTCAAGTCAATTTGGTCCTAAAACATCAAATTAACCACAAATCTTAACACCCAAGACCATGCCATTTTCGGATTTGGAAGAGGAAATTGAAACTAGGAATGTGGTTTTCTTATCTTACAATATACTGGGCTTTATAGAGCCTGTCACTGCGAACGTGTGGCCGCAAACGGTGTGGTGATCGGGGCTCCGGATCAAAAGTTACGTTGGATTTAATATGTAAGTGAGGGTTTGGTGTGTTCTTCACCTCTTCATCTCCTTCAACTTGATACTTATCATTTGGGGAAGAAAAGGCTGAAGTGTGGCTTATATACTTTGGCCTTGGGCCCGGTTCGACCCGTTTGGCCCAATCTTGGGCCAAATTCTTTAAAATTAGTGTCAAAATTCTTATTTTAATTAGCTCTATCTTACTAAATTATAAAATTCATATTTCTAATTTTTTTATTAAAAATTAATTTATTAATTAATTATTTGCTAATTTTATGGGGTTTACATCCTGCCCACCTAATTAAGAATTTTATCCCCAAAATTCAAATTCAGTTATCTGAAGATAGGTAAGGGTAGTCTTCCGCTCATTTCTAACTTAAGTTCCCAAGTGTGCTTCCCAAATCCAGCTCCACTTTCAGCATCCTTTTGCTAATGAAACTCCTCCTGCACATAGCCACTTAGAGTATACCGAATTGTCGTCAAGTAAAAACTCACAATAGAGTGAGGTCGAATCCCACAGGGATTGATTGGTCAAGCAACTTTAATTGGAAGAATGCTCTAGTTGAGCTAAGCAGAAATTGGGTTGAGAATTGCAGGAAATTAAATGGCGGGAAAGTAAATTGCAGAAAATAAATGACGAAAGGTAAATTGCAGAATCTTAAATGGGGAAGGGGGGTTTAGCATGAAAGTAAATAGCAGAAAGTAAAGAGAATGTGTAAGATCAGAAATAGGGAGTTCATTGGGCTTAGGAGATGTTGCATTCTCCGGATCAAGTTCATTTTCATCTCTTCCTCAATCAATGCATTCATTGATCTCCTTGGCAATCTTAAGTGATTGAATTCCAATTCCTTGGTAATTCAATCTCTCAAATCAGATCAATAGCCAATTCCTTGGTCTAATTGCTTATGAGAAGAGATGAAGTGTGGTCACTGATTATACCACATGTATTTCCAAATCAAAGTATTGGGAGAATTATATGTCACCATATCCGCCCAAACCCCAATTTGGTCCAACATGAGAAAGCAATTCTAGCATGATCTCTTCATTCCTCTTCCAAGGTTCAGAAGAGATTCAAGTATGAATAGCTTCTTTTCCAAGATAACTACTCAATTGGATGAAGATTGAAAGCTTTCTAGTAAAATCAAGAGAAAAGAGAGAAGAAGGATAATGAAAACTATTATTAATCCATCAAATTACAACAGAGCTCCCTAACCCAATGAAAGGGGTTTAGTTGTTCATAGCTCTGGGAATGAAAAGCATAGATGGAGAGTACATTCTGAGAATTAAACTAAAAGTTGCAGAGAAATTAAAATACAGAGAGTAATTCTAATAATGCCAAAAGCTCCTCTTTCTAGTTCAAAGTTCTCCCTATTTATACCATTCTTCTGATCTTCTAGTTGGCTCTTCAAGTCTTGGATATGGGCCTTTGGATCTTTAGTTGAAGCAGTTATCTTTTTCAGTGGGCTTAGCTTTACTTGCAGAGAAAAAGTGTGAAGTAGGCAGGGATTCTAGCTTAGGACGTTAGTGGCGTTAACGTTAAGTGAAAGTGTGGGTTCGAGAACGTTAGTGACAATCACCTTTTTCACTAACGTTCCTAACCCAAGGATGCTCCACGTTAACTTCAACGTTAGTGGCATCAACGTGACCACTAATGTTGCCTCTTGGTCCTTCGCACACGTTATTGGGACTTATTTTTTCCAATAACATTGAGAATCCTCCTTTCTCCCTACGTTAGAGTTCAGGTTAGTGTGGCTAACGTGACCTTTAACGTAGGCTTGCCACATCTTCGAGAACGTTAGTGACATTTACCTTTGTCACTAACTTTCCAAAATGCCCCTACTTCCCACGTTAGAGTTCACGTTAAGTAGGTTAACGTGGCTTCTAACGTGGTATTGCTAGCCATCTCCAACGTTAGTGACAAAGGTGAGTGTCACTAACATTGGCTCATCATCCCTTTTACTCACGTTAGCTTCCACGTTAATGTAGTTAACGTGGGAGTTAACGTGGCTCATAGTGGCTTATCCAAACGTTAGTGACAAAGGTGAGTGTCACTAACGTTGGCGATTCTTTGCTCCCTCCACGTTAGAGTCCACGTTAATTGAGTTAACGTGGCAACTAACATGGCTCAAAGTGGCTTAGCTCAACGTTAGTGACAAAGGTGAGTGTCACTAACGTTGGTCATTCTTTTGTTTCCCCACGTTAGAGTCCACGTTAACTGAGTTAACGTGGCTCTTAACGTGGCCAATATGAGCTTGGTCCAACGTTAGTGACAAAGGTGAGTGTCACTAACGTTGGCTTCATTTTCTTCTTCCACGTTAACTACCACGTTAATGTAGTTAACGTGGCAATTAACGTGGGCTATGATGGCTTCGAGGACGTTATTGGCGATTACTTTTCTCATTAACGTTGCAAGCTAGCTCCCCTTCCACGTTAGAGGTCACGTTAGTTAGACTAACGTGGCTGTTAACGTGGTTCTTCCTTACTTCCTTTGTCCTGAAATCAAGCAATAAAGTGCATAAAAATTCTAGTCCAAGTTATGAGACATGCATCATCTAATTTGTCATTCAATTCATGCATAATTCTCATGAATTCATATAAAAATCACAATGTTAGCTTGAATCAAGATGTAAGTGAAATTCTATCCAAAACTTGCTTATTTTCTAAGAAAGTGCATGAAACTACCCTAAAACCATAAAGAAAAGGTCAGTGAAACTGGCCAAAATGCCCTGGCATCACAACACCAAACTTAAAACTTGCTTGTCCCTAAGCAAGCACTGGAACAAGAGAATGATGAATGAAATGACAAGATGAATAAATTATTATTATGGAAGTCATATTCTTGGTTTTATGGGGTTTCATGCATAGCAACTTAGGTTCATTCCTTTACTGGCTTTCAGACCTTTATCATGCCTTGGAATACTCACTTGATTGCACCCTTTGAGACTGTTATTCATTGATCCCTTTGTCTTTCCAACGTCTATTGCATCCTTAGGCTAAGTGTTCTGTGAGGGGGCGACTCTTTAAAATAAGCTTTCAGCCAACACTCCCGAACCAGTTGGTTCAAGGTGCTAGGTGTTGAAGCACCCCTAAGGACTTACTCCCTCAAGTCTCTCTCCCCCATACATGCACACGACAGGCACATGGTTTGTTATTTTCTTCCCTTGAGGTCTTGGTGTCCATCACCTCTTTGGGTTACTAAATGTTCTGTAGCAAGGTTGCTCTTGATAGTGGATTTTCAGTTGATAATCCCGGGTTAGTTAACCTAAGTTACCAAGTGATGAAGCACTCCTAAGAACTTATTCATCCAAGCAGATCCTTGGTACAAGAGCACTACAGACACATCCCTCAAGATTCAAGCCCTTTGTGCCTAGCCTTATTCTTTATTAACTTTTCTTTCTTTTTCAACTCTTATTGTTCTTTTCCTTTTTCTTATTAGGATCTTATTATTTAGCTAGTCTCATGGGGTGTGTTTCAAGCATATGATTTAGGACAGATAGTTGCCTTCCCACCTTGTTGGTGAACCAACTTAGCTAAGTGATTACTACACCACAAATCTAAGAACTTACTCCACAAATTGAACTTCACTCTGGTCTTTCATAACATCTCTTTTTATTTAGCTTAAAAAGGACAAGCATACAATAAGCAAGATGGAATTGAAAACAGACAATTTGACTAGCAATCATAGACCTAAGCAAGGAGAATACTAAAAACAGAATTGAAAATTCTAAACTACCATGGAAGCATGTTCTATTTCATACATGATTTTCCTTATTTAAAACTTGAAAAAGATGGGACAATGAGGGAACTCCACCACCTTTTAATCATGGGGTTGTCCATGCTCTCCCTCTTGCTTGTCCTCTTTGCGTCCACTTGTGCTTCCTTGTATACGTGCTAGTCTGGCTCTTTTCCAGTCTTCAAGTACCTTCCTTACTAATTCATGACTCTTCTCCACCCTTTCTCTTTCTTCTCGTGCTAACTCATCCTTCACTTCGTCATATTTTGTGATTCCCGGATGTACTATAGGTAGCTGTCCGACTAAGTATCCGAGCCTGGCTAGCATGTTTACATGATTTCCACTTTCACTCATGTAAACCCCTTCAGAGAATGCCCTGTGCTCGTCAAAGAGTTCTGCTTGTTCTATTTGTTTTCGATGCATCTCATGTATGTGTGCACCTTGATGTGCTTGGATGTTGATTAGCTTCTGGATAGATTCTTGTTGTTTATTTTGCCTTTGTTCTATCCTGTGGAAGGATTCACCCCATTGTTTTCCTTGTTCCAATTGCTGCTCCATCATTTGCTTCTGCCACTCCCCTTATTGATTCATCCATCTCGAGAGCGATTCCTCTTGACGGCCCATCATCTGTAATTGAAGCTCCTTCTGTGTCTCTTGATTCTCCCAATATTGCCTAGATAAGCCATCAATGGCTTCTTGTAATTGGTGCATGTTCAAGGTGGCTACGGCTTGCTACTCTGGGTTTTTCCCTTCTACAGTTTGTTGGGCGACCCTCTTTCTTATCCTTCGTTGAGGTAGGGGAGATGTAACAGCATGCATACGCCGGACAGTAATTGGGATACCAACTTTTATTCATTCGGGATTTTCATCTTCGAATACTACCCCGGCCTTGTCACACAGGCAGAAAATAGTGCTGGGATAGCCTAACCTTCCTCCAGAATCACTTTTCTCAGCCATCTTCCTAATGCCTTGGGCTATGAGCTCGTGCACTTTGATCTCTCCCCCTTTAAGTATACATTGCACCATTGTTGCTCTCTTAAGATTCACCTCTGAATTGTTTCCGACAAAAAGATGGATCTCCTTACAATTTCAAACCATCCCTTTGCTTCAGGGGTGATATCACCTCTTTTAATAAATTTGGGTTTTCCATTGGGATCTCTCATCCAGTCTGCCCCTTGTATGCAGATATCTTTCACAATCTGGTCATAATTAGGATTACCATCTATTCGAAATTGATAACTCTCTTCCTCAAATGGTATAGTTCATAGCTTCAGCACTCTCATGATGCTCATGGGACTAAAATCCACCGTCACTCCTCTCACAAAGCTTATATAAGACTCCTCTTTCCTATCATACCTCACCGCATTTGCGTAGAACTCTCTCACGAGCGTTGCATTTATTCTTGCGGTGACCGGATCGGTGAGGAGCTCCCATCTTCTCTTTTCTACCTTCTCTGTGATTTTGGGGCACTCAATTTTCTTGATTTGAAAGCCTAGCTCATATATGATCTCCTTATCAGCCATCCATCCAAATTGGAGTGCATGATAAAAAGTTCTAAACTTTTTTTCATCGAAAGGGTGTTGCTCCATAGGCTCCTTCCCCTTTCTTCTTTTAGAGCTTGATGATGCCATGAGTGACTTTTGGAAAGTGAAGGTGTTGAGGTTAGTGATGAGTGGTAGAATTCGGTTGGGTTTGGATAGGGTGTGGCTTGGAGAGTTGTACTTCGAGAGTGAGAAGTTTGAAGAAGTGGTTGCTGGAATGTGAAGGGAAGTACGGACTAGGACTCACTTATATAGGAAAATGATGAGTGAATGAAAGGTGTGGATTGATGGGGTGGTTGTGTGATGGACGGATGGGGTTTAGCATGGAATGAGCACAAGGATCATCAACTTTATGATGGTGTTGGTTCAGTTTCCAAGCTTGTTCTTTTTCCAATGTTGCATGGCAATAATTCCCAATGCAATCCCCTTGGAGACACGTGTACAGTCCTCTCCTTTTGTGGTAGCCGAACCCTTCAACTGTCCCATCAATTATCCTACAAAATAAAAGAAATGTGATTAAAAGAAAACTTGTGGAAAGTGGCGGCAAAATTAGAAGAATAACTACTTTTTAAAGTTTTTGTTTCTAACTACTAAGTGCTATTCATGAGTGCACACCAACTGACTAACTCAACATCCATGTATGCAACATTGGCAACACCAAACTTAGTTTGGTGCCATGTGGTGTAAAAGATTTGTTCAAGGCCCCTAAGAGTGACATGATATGGGTTACATTTATGTTCTCTTAGTGTGCCTTGAACACCAAACTTATTCCTCACTATATGTTGCACAAAAGGATTCATTCAAGTGCATGTCAAGTTGATTTGAAATCCTTGAACCTTGCTTTATTAACTACTTTTAAAAGCATGTAAAACATGGGTTGCCTCCCATGAAGCGCTTATTTAGTGTCACTAGCTTGACGTTCTGCCTTTGTCATGGTAGTTGGTAATGCTTCGGATCTTCTCCTCTTGCAGTAAACCTATATCCATTGGCTTCATCAATGATCTCCACATGTTCTAGGGAGAGAACTTTGTTGATGGTGAAAACCTTAGGTAACTGAGATAGGATGGTGGGGAGATGAGGTGGGATATCTAGGAAGTAAGCTGAGATTACTTTATCTCCTGGAGAGAAATCTTCTGTAGGGATCTTTTTATTCCTCCATCTCCTTGGTACTTTCTTCTTTGTTTCTTTTGCTGTTATCCTACTCTTTGTGGTCTCTTTCCCTAGGGAGATTTTGTTGCTGGTCTCATATGATTCTGGTGGTTTTGGCTCCACTTGAGTTTTCTTTAGCTGTGACAGCTGCTGATTCTCTTGTTTATCACCCAAAGGAATTCCAGGGTGTACAGCTTGTGCTTCAATGCTTTTTTCTCCCACCATTGCTCTGTCATGCTCTGCCCTTAGTTCCTTGCCTTCCTGACTTACTTCTTGTGAGAGTTTGAAGACGTTAAAGGTGAGTTGTTCGTCATGTATCCTCAGTATTAGCTCTCCTCGCTCCATATCTATGAGCGCTCTGGCTGTAGCTAAGAATGGTCTTTCTAATATGATTGGGTGAAGGTGACTTTCTTCCATTTCCAATATGACAAAGTCTGTGGGAAGGAAGTAGTTCCCAACCTTCACCAGCACGTTTTCAACCACTCCAATTGTTTGTTTTTGAGTTTTGTCCAACAGCCTGATGACTACGTCTGTGGGCATCAACTCATTGATTTGCAGCCTCTTCATAAGGGATAAAGGCATTAAGTTGATGCTTACTCCCAGATCACAGAGTCCTTTGTCAAACATTGTTTCTCCTATGGCACAGGGGATGTGAAAACTCCCTGGATCCTTCCTTTTTGTAGGCAGCTCTGGTTGAATGAGAGCACTGTACTCCTTGTTCATCACTATGGTTTGTCCTCCCTTGAGTGAGCTTTTTCTGGTCAGCAGCTCCTTCATATACTTGATGTATGAGGGAATTTGTTGGAGAGCCTTGATGAATGGTATGTTTACATGGAGGGATGCAAATATGTCAAGAAACCTTGAGTATATTCTCTTCTCTACACCACCATTTAGTAATTGGGGAAAGGCTGCATAGAGCCTCAGCAACTCTTTTTGCGTAATTGTGGTTTCCTGAGGATTCTCTTCCTGCTTTCCTGCTGATGTATCTTCAGATTGTTCTGATGGTTTGTTCAGCTCTTCCTCAGTCTCCTTATCACTTATAGTAACCATCTTGCAATCTTCCCATCTGACTTTCTTTGCTTCACCTCTCGGATTTTTCTCTGTGTCACTTGGGAAGCTATCAGTAGGTTTGGGAATCTTCTCAGATAGGTATCCCACTTGAAATTCCAGCCTCTTGATGGTGTCTCCCTGATTCTTGATATTGGCTCGCACCTCCTCTTTGAACACGTTGTTATCTTGAATTTCCTTGCATATGCCTTCAAGTAGGGTTTCAATCCTGGAGAGTTTATCTTCAGATGATGGTGAGTTGAGATTGGAGGGGTGAGAAGGGCCATTTTGACTTTGGTATGGATGTTGAGGTGTGTTGTTAGGTGGGTGCTGATATGATCTCTGTGTGGAATGTTGGTGAGTTGCATTGTTGCTGGGGTTGTGGCGTCTCTGATCTTGGCCTTGATCCTGTTGATTTCCCCACCCAAAGTTTGGGTGGTTCCTCCAACCAGGATTATATGTTTTGGAGTATGGGTCATAGTGCTGCCTGGGTGAATTTCCAATGTAGTTGGCCTGTTCCTGATCACCCTCTGCCTCTTCATTCACTCCTTCTTGAGTTGCTGCTGAAGTGGTGATTGCTACTACTTGATTCCTCTCCATCTTCTTGGTGATTGCTACTACTTGATTCCTCTCCATCACTCCTCTAGTATTGCCTCTTTCAAAAGCATAGAAGTAGTCATTCTCTGCTACAGTCTCAATGACATCTATGGCTTCTTCAATGGTCTTCTTCTTGTTCAGAGATCCCCCGGATGAGTGGTCTACTGCCTTCTTTGATTCATATAAAAGACCTTCATAGAAAATGTGCAACTGCACCCATTCATTGAATATATCTGGCGGGCATCTTCTTGTCAAGTATTTAAACCTCTCCCATGCTTCATATAGAGTCTCACCATCTTGCTGCCTGAATGTTTGTACCTCAGCTCTCAACCTGTTGATCCGTTGAGGAGGATAGAATCTTGCCAAAAATTTGTTCACCACATCTTTCCAGGTTGCTAAACTCTCCTTTGGAAAGGATTCCAGCCATTTAGATGCTTTGTCCTTGAGTGAGAAAGGGAACAGAAGTAGTCTATAAGTGTCAGGATGAACACTATTAGACTTCACAGTATCGCATATCCTCAGGAAGGTGGTTAAATGTTGATTGGGGTCTTCTTGGACACTTCCTCCGAATGAACAATTGTTCTGAACAAGGGTGATGAGCTGTGGCTTTAGTTCAAAGTTGTTGGCATGTATGGTTGGCCGTTGGATGCTACTTCCACAGTTTCCTGGGTTTGGATTGATGTAAGAACCCAGAACTCTTCTCTCTTGCCCAACCTGATGTGCTGGACCTTCTCGGCCATGGTTGTGAGCCTCTTCTTCATGATGGTTCTCCATATTCTCATCCATATCTGGTTCAAAGTACTCCTCCTCTTCCTCAGCACCAACTACTCTCTTTCCTCTTGCTTCCCTCCTTAATCTAAGGAAGGTCCTCTCAGGTTTCAGAATCAAAGGAAGTTGAAGCCCCGCTTCTTCTACCTGTCATACAACCAACAAGGCAAAAGCAAAAAAGATAGATGCAGATAGTAATTTTTACAGAAATACTGTTAGTGTGAGTGATGCAATATATCAAACAGTTAGTGGGTTGGTGACTGAATTGTAAACAACTAAGAAAAATGGGTAGGGGAAAAGGAAGAAAATAACTGAACAGAAAGTAAATTACTCAAATGAACTTAAATCAGACAAAATAAAAACAAATGCTCAATCTAGTTATCTACCAATTTAATAATTGTTGATACAAAATCAATCCCCGGCAACGGCGCCATAAACTTGATGCACGAAAACTTGTCCTTTAACAAATCTCCCTCGGCAAGTATACCGAATTGTCGTCAAGTAAAAACTCACAATAGAGTGAGGTCGAATCCCACAGGGATTGATTGGTCAAGCAACTTTAATTGGAAGAATGCTCTAGTTGAGCTAAGCAGAAATTGGGTTGAGAATTGCAGGAAATTAAATGGCAGAAAAGTAAATAGCAGAAAATAAATGACGGAAGGTAAATTGCAGAATCTTAAATGGGGAAGGGGGGTTTAGCATGAAAGTAAATAGCAGAAAGTAAAGAGAATGGGTAAGATCAGAAATGGGGAGTTCATTGGGCTTAGGAGATGTTGCATTCTCCGGATCAAGTTCATTTTCATCTCTTCCTCAATCAATGCATTCATTGATCTCCTTGGCAATCTTAAGTGATTGAATTCTATTTCCTTGGTAATTCAATCTCTCAAATCAGATCAATAGCCAATTCCTTGGTCTAATTGCTCATGAGAAGAGATGAAGTGTGGTCACTGATTATACCACATGTATTTCCAAATCAAAGTATTGGGAGAATTATATGTCACCATATCCGCCCAAACCCCAATTTGGTCCAACATGAGAAAGCAATTCTAGCATGATCTCTTCATTCCTCTTCCAAGGTTCAAAAGAGATCCAAGTATGAATAGCTTCTTTTCCAAGATGACTACTCAATTGGATGAAGATTGAAAGCTTTCTAGTAAAATCAAGAGAAAAGAGAGAAGAAGGATAATGAAAACTATTATTGATCCATCAAATTACAACAGAGCTCCCTAACCCAATGAAAGGAGTTTAGTTGTTCATAGCTCTGGGAATGAAAAGCATAGATGGAGAGTACATTCTGAGAATTAAACTAAAAGTTGCAGAGAAAGTAAAATACAGAGAGTAATTCTAATAATGCCAAAAGCTCCTCTTTCTAGTTCAAAGTTCTCCCTATTTATACTATTCTTCTAATCTTCTAGTTGGCACTTCAAGTCTTGGATATGGGCCTTTGGATCTTGAGTTGAAGCAGTTATCTTCTTCAGCGGGCTTAGCTTTACTTGCAGAGAGAAAGTGTGAAGTAGGCAGGGATTCTAGCTTAGGACGTTAGTGGCGTTAACGTTAAGTGAAAGTGTGGGTTCGAGAACGGTAGTGACAATCACCTTTTTCACTAACGTTCCTAACCCAAGGATGCTCCACGTTAACTTCAACGTTAGTGGCATCAACGTGACCACTAACGTTGCCTCTTGGTCCTTCCACACGTTATTGGGACTTACTTTTTCCAATAACGTTGAGAATCCTCCTTTCTCCCTACGTTAGAGTTCACGTTAGTGTGGCTAACGTGACCTTTAACGTAGGCTTGCCACATCTTCGAGAACGTTAGTGACACTTACCTTTGTCACTAATGTTCCAAAATGCCCCTACTTCCCTCGTTAGAGTTCACGTTAACTAGGTTAACGTGGCTTCTAACGTGGTATTGCTAGCCATCTCCAACGTTAGTGACAAAGGTGAGTGTCACTAACGTTGGCTCATCATCCTTTTTACTCACGTTAGCTTCCACGTTAATGTAGTTAACGTAGGAGTTAACGTGGCTCATAGTGGCTCATCCTAATGTTAGTGGCAAAGGTGAATGTCACTAACGTTGGCGATTCTTTGCTCCCTCCACGTTAGAGTCCACGTTAACTGAGTTAACGTGGCAACTAATGTGGCTCAAAGTGGCTTAGCTCAACGTTAGTGACAAAGGTGAGTGTCACTAACGTTGGTTATTCTTTTGTTTCCCCACGTTAGAGTCCACGTTAACTGAGTTAACGTGGCTCTTAACGTGGCCAATATGAGCTTGGTCCAACGTTAGTGACAAAGGTGAGTGTCACTAACGTTGGCTTCATTTTCTTCTTCCACGTTAACTACCACGTTAATGTAGTTAACGTGGCAATTAACGTGGGCTATGATGGCTTCGAGGACATTATTGGCGATTACTTTTCTCATTAACGTTGCAAGCTAGCTCCCCTTCCACGTTAGAGGTCACATTAGTTAGACTAACGTGGCTACTAACGTGGTTCTTCTTTGCTTTCTTTGTCCTGAAATCAAGCAATAAAGTGCATCAAAGTTCTAGTCCAAGTTATGAGACATGCATCATCCAATTTGTCATTCAATTCATGCATAATTCTCATGAATTCATATAAAAATCACAATGTTAGCTTGAATCAAGATGTAAGTGAAATTCTACCCAAAACTTGCTTATTTCCTAAGAAAGTGCATGAAACTACCCTAAAACCATAAAGAAAAGGTCAGTGAAACTGGCCAAAATGCCCTGGCATCAATTTGCCCTGGTTTCCCGCACTAGTAACATACGCCTAGTCCGGCCCTACATGGTCTATTTGGATGATACTTTTTGCATCTCGAACACTTTAAGTATTACAGTTGAGTAGTAGTCTGCTCTTCTGAATCCTACCCCTGACGGTTGTCATTCCCTCGGTCATTGTTCCGGCGCTGAGAATGTAAAGTGATATAATGACCTCTTTTGAAACTTTGGATTCTAGGTGTAATCTGTAACACCGTATCACACAGAGTCTTATGCTTAAGTCATAAAGCTGAAGTTGGAAGGTTTTACGACCTCTAATAATAATAATAATAATTGAAAGAAATTTATACCGTGGAGCCTATGAAGAAAAGTTTAAAACAAAATTCGTAACGCTCACATAAACGGAAAACTTACGTACAAAGAAACGTAAGATATATATATATATATATATAGGAATAATAAAAACGGAGTGTCAAAGATACAATTAACAAAGTTTCCAACTTGGTTCGGCGAAGATAAACCAGCCAGAGCATATAAGTATATATACATATAAATAAGAGAATCCCAAGATAAAATACAAGGTGGAAAATCTAAATACAGAATAATAAACATACAAGCTCAAAATACGAAGTCCAAAGATATAACACTTCACTTGCAGAATGAACTCCAGAAGCTTATCGAGGTGCCTCTCGACCTGCATCTGAAAAATAATAATATCGTATGGGATGAGAACCGGGGGTTCTCAGTATGGTTAAGGTGCCCACATATATAATAAATAAGGTCCTGAAAAGCCAGAGGTAATCCTAGAACTTTGACACTCATATATAAACTTAGAGGAATAAACTGAACCATAAATTTGGTAAAACTCTCTAAGGTACACAGGTCACAATGTAACTCTAACCCTACAGTTTACTTTCTGTCTCATTTAACTCTAACCCTTGCTTTCACTTTCACCTAACTTAATATTCTATACATTTTACCACTTACTAACAAAATCATTGTCAACCAACTCTTACCACTGATCCAACCAGTCTCGGCCTATGGCTCAAATCAAACCAGCTCAGCCTCCGGCTCAAATAACTCAACCCGGCCTCCGGCCCATTTGAAAATAAATCATCATTATTATCAGTCCACCACCAAAGTACTCAAAACAGAAAAACAATCACAAACACAAGCAAATACAAGGCAAACATACTTAAGAATAGTTACAGTAAGTATCACAGTTACCATTTATACAAAATTTTTCAGATAGGCAAACCAAGACAAGTATGCACACCCAAACAAAGAAAACAAATGTAACATGATGCATGCCTGTCCTACTGGCCGTGAGCTCACATGTCGGTTAAATCGTCTGAACCCGACACATCTTGTAGTTAATCCAGACATTTGTCTCTAGATTACGCATCTCTAGGAGGATCATAAAGCAAGGAAAGTGCCTTTCCACGTTGAAGGAGCATGCCTTTCAACCTTCTCCTGGAGGATATACGAACGAGAGTGCCTTTCCACATTGAAGGAGCGTGCCTTTCCACCTTGCAACCAAAGAAGAATGTGGGAAAAACAATACGAAGGAGAGTGCCTTCCACCTTCCCCACATCTCCATCGCGACAAGAGACGGAACTTCCGTCCTCAACTTGCCATCCGAATACATTTTCAAGTTAACACGCAAGTGGGATCGCACCCAGACCTTTCCCTCTTGACCATTCCAGCCACACACACTTCTCATGTCTCTTTCCATACCAATTCTAACTTCTCTAACATACTTACTCTTATTCCATAACCCAAACCTAGCTATCGGGCCCTCACCAGAGTTTTCAAAAGTTTGAAAAATCACAGGAATGGTCAATAGTTCAAAAATAGTGAATTTTTATCAACCAAAACACTTCCAAAACACTCATAATCAATACCAAATGCTCATCAACCTTTAACCAACCATTCAACCATTTAAACTATTCATTTTTTAATTCCTCAACTTATTCAAGGTTTTTGATTTAATATACTTCAAGTCAATACTCATCAATAACATTCATCAACACAAAACCAACAATTTATCATTTCTCAACAATTAAACATGCAATGCCAACTAACCACCAAATAAATTCCAACACATATAATTCAACCTATCCTAAGTCGTCTAGCCTAAGTTTTCACAAGAAATTATATATTATATACGAGAAATCAAAATCATACCTTGGCCGAATTTCCGTAAAACCCGGAACGTCACAATTTTTTACTGTTCCATGATACCCAAGTTTCCAAAGTTTCACCAAACGGGTCTCCGACTCCCCAGAGTCCAATACTAAGTCTCCAACACCATCAATTTGTTTTTCAAGTACAAAATCCAATCTAATTTTACCAAATAACACTAAAATTACCATAGGGTTCACTAATTAGATAACTTGAAAAGGATTAAACGTTTCTTACCTTACCAACGCAAAATTGGGACAAGACCTTGCAAGTCCACGAAGCTAATTCGATCCAAAATACCAAAATTACACAAAATTCAACATAATTACATATTGAATTTCGAAATTAGGGGAAGAGAAAATCAAAATTGAAAGGTGGATTCCTTACCAAATTAACTATTAGAATCTGTAGATCTCGACGCGTTGAATGCGTGGCCGTAAACGATACGGCGATCGGAGCTCCGGATCAAAAGTTATTGGAATTTGAAACAAGAATAAGGGTTGGAAGCTTATGTTCTTCCCCTCTCCTTGTTTCCCAGCGTTTCAACATGCATGAGGAGAGAGAAGATGGCTGAAGCCATATTTATTAAGTGGAAAAATTGGGCCTTGGGCCCATTATGGGCCCGGTTTGCTCGATTTGGCCCGTTCGATCCAATCTTAGGCCAAATTCTTTAAAATTAGTGTCAAAATTCTTGTTTTAATTAGCTCTATTCCATTAAACTATAAAATTTCATTTTTCTAATTTCTTAAATTAATAATTAGTTTATTAGCTAATTATTTACTAATTTCTTCAGTTTTACATAATCTTCTTTCCCTTTCTCTTTGTGAAAGATTCCCGGCGGTCACTCCTTGCCACCGCAGTTGATGAGCGGATAATTTATACCCTTTTTGGCATTGATTTTACATAGTTTTTAGTATGTTTTAGTTACTTTTTATTATATTTTTATTAGTTTTAATTCAAAAATCACATTTCTGGACTTTACTATGAGTTTGTGTATTTTTCTATAATTTCAGGTATTTTCTGGCTGAAATTGAGGGACCTGAGCAAAAATCTGATTCAGAGGCTGAGAAAGGACTGCAAATGCTGTTGGATTCTGACCCTCCTGCACTCGAAATGGATTTTTTGGAGCTACAGAAGACAATTGGCGCGCTCTCAATTGCATTGGAAAGTAGACATCTTGGGCTTTCCAGCAATATATAGTAGTCCATACTTTGCCCGAGATTTGATGGCCCAAACTTTCGTTTAAAGCCAGCCTAAAAGTTTCTGGTGTAAAACGCCAGAACTGGCACCTATTTCGGCATTAAACGCCCATTTTGGCACCTAGAGTGGCGTTTAACGCCAACTTGGAGTACATGCACGTGTAAGCTTGAAGGCTTAGCCCAAACACTCACCAAGTGGGTCCCAGAAGTGGATTTTTGTACCATCTGCACTTAGTTACTCATTTTCTGTAAACCTAGATCACTGACAATTTTATTCCATATTGTATCTCTGACGGCATGAGTCTCTAAACCCCATTGGTGGGGGTGAGGAGCTTTGCTGTGTCTCAATGGATTAATGCAATTACTACTATTTTCTATTCAATCATGCTTGATTTTATTCTAAGATACTTACTCGTACTTCAATCCGGAGAAGGTGATGATCCGTGACACTCATCATTATTCTCACATCTATGAACGCGTGCCTGACAACCACTCCCGTTCTACATGAGCTCAACATAGTCACTGGGCAACAGCTTGAGTGTGTATCTCTTGGGTCTCTGATTCACAGACCGAGTCCGTAAGATCAGAACCTTCGTGGTAGAGGCTAGAACCAATTGGCAGCATTCCTGGGATCCGAAAAGTCTAAACCTTGTCTGTGGTATTCCGAGTAGGATCTGAGAAGGGATGACTATGAAGGACTTCAAACCTGCGAATGTTGGACGCAGTGATAGTGTGCAAAAAAATAGAGAGATCCTATTCCGACGCTAGCGAAAATCGATAGATGATTAGCCGTGCGGTAGCTGTACATGGTATTTTTTATCCGAGACGAGAAATCCGACAGTTGATTAGCCGTACAGAGACCGTGCCTGGTATTTTTCACTAAGAGGATCATACAGCCTGCCATGGAAGGAAGCCATGCGTGCTTGGAGAAGAAGACAGTAGGAAAGGAGAGATTCAGACGACAGAGTATCTCCGGAACCTTAACCTGTTCCTCATTACTGAATCACAAGTACTATTGATTTCATGTTATTTAATTTTCATAAACAAAACCCTTTTTATCATTAATCTCCTGACTAAGATTTACAGGGTAACCATAGCTTGCTTCAAGCCGGCAATCTCCGTGGGATCGACCCTTACTCGGGTAAGGTATTACTTGGACGACCCAGTGCACTTGCTGGTTAGTTGTGCGGAGTTGTGAAAAGTGTAATCATAATTTCGTGCACCAAGTTTTTGGCGCCGTTGCTGGGGATTGTTCTAGTTTGGACAACTGACAGTTCATCTTGTTGCTTAGATTAGCAAGAATTCACCTTTTTTGGTTGGTTTAGAGTTACTAAATTTGAGTCTTTTATTATTGTTTTTGTTAAAAACTTAAAATTCTTATTTTCTCTCTCTAATTTTTTTTGAAAATTTTCAATAATAAAAAAAAAACCAATAACCTCTTAATTTAGTCTTCTGTTTAAGTTTAGTTTCATGTTTTAAGTTTGGTGTCAATTGCATGCCTTTATTTTTCTTTTAATTTTTCGAATTCTATGCTCCTTGTTCTTTCTTAATCTTCAAATTGTTCTTGTTTATTTTCCTTGTTTGATCTTTAGTTTTTCTTGTTTTGTGTTTTTCCTTGTTTTTCTTGTGCATTTTCGAATTATTATTGTTCAAAGTATAAAAATTCTAAGTTTGGTGTCCTTTGTGTTTTTATTTTCTTAAAAATTTTCAAAATTTGTTCTTAGTGTTCATCTTGATCTTCAAAGTGTTCTTGGTGTTCATCTTCACATTCAAAGTGATCTTGGTTGTTTTCTTTGTTTTGATCTAAAAATTTTAAATTTGCTGTCATTTTATTGTTTTTCTCTTTTCTCATTAAATTCAAAAATATCTTTTCTCTTTATTTTAATTGATTTTTTCGAAATTTACAAAAATTTCAGATTTTTATTTTAAAATTTTTATCTTATCTTATCTTATTTCAAATTCAAAATTCAAATTTCAAAATTTAAATCTTTTTTAAGTCCTTATCTTATATTGTTAACTTTTTCAAAATTCAAAATTCAAAAGTTAAATTTCAAATTTCAAATTTAAAATTTAAATTTCAAAACTTTTTAATTTAAAAAACTTATCTTCTCTTACCTAACTTATCTTATCCTTTCTAATCTCAAATTTTCAAATCATATCTTTTTCAAATCTTTTTAATTAATTAATCATTTTAGTATTCGAATTTCTTTTATTTCTTTTTTCTAGTTTTCAAAAATTTATATTTAGTTTTATTTTCCAATTATTTTATTTTATTTCCTTTTAATTCGGTTTATTCTTCATTAAATAAAATAAAAACAAAAATATATTTTATTTACAATCCACATCATCTCCCTTTCTCCATCATGGACCTAAGTGGAAATGAATAGTCCAGAAGGACTCTGGGGTCATATGCTAACCCTACTACTGCTGCATATGGGAGTAGTATCTGTATACCCCCCATAAGAGCCAGCAATTTTGAATTAAATCCTCGACTCATTATCATGGTACAACAAAATTGCCAGTATTCCGGTCTTCCACAGGAAGAACCTACTGAGTTTCTGGCACAGTTTTTACAAATTGCTGACACAATACGTGATAAGAAAGTCGATCAGGATGTCTACAGATTATTACTGTTTCCATTTGCTATAAAAGATCAAGCTAAGAGGTGGTTAAATAACCAACCCACAGCAAGTATAAGAACATGGAAACAGTTATCAGACAAATTCCTAAATCAATATTTCCCTCCAAAAAGGATGACAGCTAAGGCTGGACATCCAAGGCTTTAAACAAGAGGATAATGAATCTCTTTATAATGCCTGGGAGAGGTACAGAGGGATGCTAAAGAAATGCACCTCTGAAATATTTTCAGAGTGGGTGCAGTTAGATATCTTCTACTACGGGCTTACAGAAAAAGCCCAGATATCTCTAGACCACTCAGCTGGTGGATCTATACACATGAGAAAGACAATTGAAGAGGCTCAAGAGCTCATTGATACAATTGCTAGAAATCAGCATCTATACTTAAGTAGTGAGTCCTCCATAAAAGAAGAAGCTAAAGCAGTATCCACTGAAGTTAGTCCTCAAGAACAAGTTACTGAACTCAATCAGCAGTTGCTTATTATAACAAAATAGTTCGCAGAATTGAAAGAGATGCTCCAAGACACTAAAAATGCTAACAAGAACATGGAAGCACAATTGAATCAGACAAGACAGAAGCTATCTAAACAGATAACAGAAGAATGCCAAGCTGTTCAATTAAGGAGTGGAAAGACATTGAATGTATCAACTCAAGGCAGCAGAAAACCAAGAAAGGAACAACTGATAGAGGATGACCAAATCACTGCCCAAAATCCCTCTGAGGACAGTAAGAGCCCAGAGAGGAATAATTTTGGCATTCAAACGCCAGAAAAGAGTGGCAATCTGGCATTAAACGCCCATGCAGCACCCAATTCTGGCGTCCAAACGCCAATAAGGGATCAGACAACTGCAAGTGCTGATAACAACCCCTTTAGGCAGGTGTTCATACCCTGGGTCGAGTTGTCCGAGCCAGGATGATTGGCGTCAAAGCGACCGACCTCCTCAGGTCAGACTATCTGACCTCTTTTTAAAGAGAGCTCGGCCAAACCGACAGGAAATCCCAGTAAGGGGCCCAAATAGAGGAACACGACCCAAATTCAAAGGCAGTCCAAGCTATAGAGATTAGGGGCGGTTCCCTTAAAGATAAGCTGACCTCACTCAAAGATAAGATAAGATAAGATAACTAACTTATCTTATCTAAAAAGGTCACTCTACACCATTATAAATACACTGGAGCACCCAGGTATAACTCATACTCTGATTCTACTAAAAACCTGCTTAATACCCTTGCTAACTTAAGCAACGGAGTCCCTTGTAGGTACCACCACCCTCCGGTGATAAAGGATCAGCAGTGCAGCCAGTCCAACAAGTCGAACACGACAGCTCCGGCCGCCCTCACCAGCCGGACACGTCATCTCCGACCAGTACAGAAGATCTCGTCCGAGATCGACCTACAGTTTCAGGTAACCCTCAGAACATTGGCGCCGTTGCCGGGGACCTTGGAAGTCATCCCATCACCATGGCGGACGATCACGACAACGACCATGATTCAGATCTAGAGGATAGAACACCGTACAAAAACGCGGACACTACGCTAAAAGACACTCCAGAATCCAACGGGGACAAAAATTTATCAAATCCGGGAGTGATAGAAGTACTTCAGGATCGTTTAAAGTAACTTGAAAAAGAAACCCATCATCAACGGGAAGTCGGGAAGGATCTACAGAGAGAAGTAAGGTGACGTCAAGAATTAGAAGATAAACTTCTAAAACTCGAAGCCGATCTCAAAGCCAAAGCTACTCGATCCACCCCGGAGGACAGCCCACGCAAAGACCAAGATCCATTCACTAGGGAAATTATGAAGAACAAAATTTCTAAGAACTTCAAACTTCCGGACATGACCTTATACGATGGCACTACAGACCCCAACCATCACCTCAGCAATTTCAGAAGTAGAATGTACCTCACCGACGCCTCAGATGTAGTCCGTTGCAAAGCTTTTCCAACAAATCTCACAAAGACAGCAATCAGATGGTTCGACAACCTACCTCCAAAGTCCATATCAAGCTTTGATGATCTAGCCAAAAAGTTCCTGGCCAGATTCTCCATCCAAAAAGACAAAGCTAAGTACGCCCCCAGTCTACTAGGAATCAAGCAAGGAGATCGGAAAAGTCTTCGTAACTACATGGAGAGATTCAACAAAACATGCCTAGACATACAAAGTTTACCAACAAAGGCCGCCATCATGGGCCTCATCAATGGTCTACGAGAGGGACCTTTCAGTCAATCTATATCAAAGAAATACCCCACATCCCTAGACGAAGTTCAATAACGGGCGGAGAAGTATATCAACATGGAAGAAAATTCTCGGCTAGGTGAAACCTCAAAATCCAGATTCTCCTACTGAGAAAAAGATAAAGAGCCCAAAAAGAAGGAAGACCGACATGGGGAAAAAATTAAAAAATATCATAATTACACCCCCCTTCGAGTGTCTCTTGTGGACGTGTACAAAGAAGTTTGCCACACAGAAAAAATACCCCCAGCTCGACCACTCAAAGGCAAAAGAGGAGGAGGAAACCAACACGAGTATAGCGAATACCATCGTGTCTGCGAACATTCTACCAAAGAATGCTTCGATCTAAAGAACGTCATAGGAAAGTTAGTAAGAGAAGGAAAACTAGATCGGTATTTGGCCAGCCGAGACGATGAGCAAAGAAAAAGGAGGAGGGATGAAGAGGCCGAACGAACCGAGCAATCACCTCAGTCACCAGAAAGACATGTTCATATGATACACAGAGGATCTGCAGGAGGAGGAATCTCTAAATCATCCCACAAATGATATCTTAAAGAAGTATATCATGTCGAAGGGAAGGAGGAAGCGCCCGACATCCCTGCAATTACGTTCACCAAGGAAGATGCATCTGGTATCATCTCAGGACACGACGATCCCATGGTTATCACCATCATACGGGCAAACGCCAATCTCCACCGCGCATTAATAGACCAAGCAAGCTCCGCCGACATCTTATTTAAAACTGCCTTCGACAAGCTCGGCTTAGAAGAAAAAGAGCTTAAAGCATACCCGAACAGCCTGTTCGGACTAGGAGATACCCCGGTACAACCATTGGGTTACGTGCCACTACACACAACCTTCGGAAAAGGAAACTAATCGAGAACACTCAAAATAGACTACATCGTGGTCGACGTGAGTTCAGCCTACAATGCCTTAATAGGGCGGACAACCTTAAATCAACTCGGCGCAATAGTCTCAACTCCGCATCTATGCATGAAATTTCCAACTGCAGAAGGGATAGCTACAATAAAAGCAGATCAAAAGATGGCACGCCGCTGTTATAACGAAAGTCTAAACCTCAAAGGCATAGGAGAAGAATTCCATACAATTGGGCTTGGTGGAATTCAGAGACGAGAAGAACTTTGTCCACAGCCCGAAGGTGAAGTAGAGAAAGTCCAGATCGGAGACACCTCGGACAAAATAACTAATATTGGCACGATCCTACAAGGAGGCGCAAAAGAATCACTAGTACAATTCTTACGAAATAATGTCGATCTCTTTGCATGGAAAGCTGCAGACATGCCAGGCATAGACCCCAAACTAATGTGCCACAAGTTGGCGGTCTATCCAAGATCTCGGCCAATACAGCAGAGACGAAGAAAACTTGAACCAGAATGATCCCAAGCTGTGGAAGAACAGGTACAAGCATTACTGGAGGCAGGATTCATAAGAGAAGTCAAGTGCCCACTATGGCTAGCCAACGTCGTCTTGGTGAAAAAAATCTAATGGGAAGTGGCGAATGTACACCGACTACACCGATCTCAACAAAGCCTGCCCAAAAGATCCTTACCCACTCCTAAGTATTGACGCTCTAGTGGATGCCTCATCCGGATATAAATACCTCTCGTTTATGGATGCATATTCTGGATACAAGCAAATCCCAATGTATCCACCTGATCAGGAAAAAACCTCATTTTTAACACCAAAAGCAAACTATTGCTACATTATAATGCCTTTTGGTCTTAAAAATGCGGGAGTAACTTATCAAAGGCTAATGAACAAAGTCTGTTCAGACCATATCAGAAAAATCATGGAAGTTTATGTGGACGACATGTTGATAAAGACACAAAGTGAAGAGACATTATTGTCCGACTTGGCCCAAGTGTTTGACACTATAAGGAAGCATGGCATGCGACTCAATCCTATAAAATGCACCTTTGCAGTAGAAGCTGGCAAGTTCTTGGGTTTTATGCTAACACAAAGAGGAATCGAGGCAAATCCGGATAAATGCCAGGCTATACTCAACATGAAGAGCCCAACTTGTGTCAAAGAGGTACAACAACTCAATGGGAGGTTGGCGGCCTTATCCAGATTCCTAGCGGGATCAGCAATAAGGTCTCTCCCCTTCTATGCCACTCTAAGGAAAGGAAAAAAGTTCGAATGGACAACGGAGTGCGAGCAAGCCTTCCAAGATTTCAAAAGTTTCCTGGGACAACCACCTGTCCTAACTCGGCCACGAGAGGAAGAACCACTCGTATTATACCTCGCGGTAGGAAGTCGGGTAGTAGCCTCAGCACTGGTTCGAGAGGATGACAAAGGGCAACAACCTGTATACTTCATTAGTAAAGCGCTACAAGGATCCAAGTTGAACTACCAAAAAATAGAAAAATTTGCCTAGGCGCTCATACTAACTTCTCAACGTCTCCGCCCGTACTTCCAAGCTCACACCATTAGGGTTCGGACCAACTAGCCCATAAAAAAGATATTGCAGAAAACAGATCTAGCAGGCAGAATCCTACAATGGGCAGTTGAGTTGTCCGAATTCGACCTCCAATACGAAGCTCGGACAGCCATTAAATCACAATACTTAGCCGACTTCATTGTAGAATTTACAGACACCCCAAAGACCCCCATAGAATGGAATATTTACGTGGACGGCTCCTCGAATAAGATTAGAAGCGGCGCAGGTGTAATAATCGAAAACAACCAAGGAACCCAAATTGAGCTTTCCCTCAAATTCGGGTTCCCGGCCTCAAACAACCAGGCGGAATATGAAGCACTACTAGCTGGTTTGAAGCAAGCTAAGGAGATTGGAGCTCAAAAACTCAACATCTTCAGCGACTCACAAGTAGTCACCTCACAAATAACAGGGAGCTACCAGACCAAAGATCCCACCATGAAAAAGTATTTGGATAAAATCAGAGAATAGCTCGGACAACTCTGGGAATATAAGATCCGCCACACACTCCAAGAACAAAACGCCCGAGTTGACGCACTCTCAAAACTAGCCAGCACCAAACCAGGGGGCAACAATAGAAGCCTCATCCAGGAAATGCTACAGAACCCATCAATCTCGGAAGAGGAAAAAGTCCTAGCCATAACAAGTCAGGATCAAGGATGGATGATCCCCATGATCAACTACCTCAAAACAGAAACACTCCCCACAGATGAAAAGAAGGCAAAGAGGTTAAAACGGGAGGCACAATACTACACTATCATAAACAACACCCTATACAAAAGAGGGATCTCAATGCCATTATTAAAATGTGTGCTGACCTCCAACACAAGGGAAGTCTTAGAGGAAGTACACAGTGGCATTTATGGCAATCATCTCAGAGCACAAGCTCTTACCAAAAAAGTACTCCGGGCGGGATTTTATTGGCCAACTCTACAAAAGGAAGCTACAGAGTTTGTAAAGACATGTCCACCATGCCAGAAACATGCCAACTTTCACATCGCCCCGCCAGAAGAGCTCATCAGCGTAACCTCACCTTGGCCATTTGCAAAATGGGGACTCGATCTTCTCGGACCCTTTCCCCAAGGATCGGGACAAGTTAAATTCCTCATAGTAGGAGTAGACTATTTCACAAAGTGGATCGAGTTAGAACCCCTAGCTAATACCACTGCTCAAAGAAGTCGAAAATTCCTATATAAGAACATTGTCACAAGGTTCGGGGTTCCATACTCCATCACCACAGACAATGGCACCCAATTCACAGATGCAGGCTTCAGAAAGTTAGCAGCCGACTTGAACATAAAGCACCAGTTCACCTCCGTCGAACATCCCTAAGCCAATGGATAAGCCGAAGCTGCTCACAATGTCATATTGGCCGGGCTAAAATGAAGATTACAAGAGGCAAAGGGAGCTTGGGCCGAAGAACTTTCACAAGTCCTATGGGCATATCGAACAACGCCACATTCCACCACAAAGTAATCACCCTTCCGATTAGCATACGGAACGGAGGCAATGATCCCAGTAGAGATCGAAGAAGGGTCACCTAGAGTGGTCCACTACAATGAAGAAGCCAACTCCCAACTTCAAAAGGAAGAACTCGACCTACTTCCTGAAATTCAAGAAAGAGCTCGGATCAGGGAAGAAGCACTAAAACGATGAATGGCTTCCAGATATAATCAAAAGGTAGTGCCAAGAGGTTTCGTTGAGAACGATCTCATCCTAATCTGAAATGATATTGGAACAACTCGACCCGGGGAAGGAAAGGTAGCAGCAAGCTGGAAAGGACCCTACCGAGTCACAGAAGTACTTGGGAAGGGCTACTACAGACTATCCGAACTCGACGGGCGAGAACT